>NC_053026.1:398400403-398446356 GCF_003073215.2 Triticum urartu | reverse complement strand
GGGAAAGTCATATTATTCCCTCTCTTATATTTTTGATATTGGAAAAATAATTGAAGATGAAATAAATAAATCAAATGATCCTCTTTTCAAAATTTGAGAAAACTCTCAAATATGAAAATAACGAAATCTCCAACTCTCTCCGAGGGTCCTTGAGTTGCGTGAAATTTCTAGGATCGACCAAAATGCAAGAAAATATGCTATGCATGATGATCTAGTGTATAACATTCCAAATTGCAAATTTGGGATGTTACAAACCTACCCCCCTTAAGATGAATCTCGCCCTCGAGATTCGGGTTGGCTAGAAAATAGGTGAGGGTGGTCCTTGAGCAAATCTTCTTCTCTTTCCCAGGTGGCTTCATCCTCTGAGTGGTGGTTCCACTGAACTTTGCAAAACTTGATAACTTGCTGCGGGTAACTCTGCTGGCATAATCGAGAATCTTGACTGGCTTCTCCTCATACGTTAAGTCGTCCTTCAACTGAATCGCTTCGAGTGGCACGGTATCTCTTAGCGGTACCTCCGCCATCTCGGCATGACATTTCTTCAGCTGAGAAACATGGAATACATCATGAACTCCTGACAGCTCCTCTGGTAATTCCAACTTATAAGCGACTTCTCCCATATGTTGCAAGATCTTGTACGGTCCAACGAAACGCGATGCTAACTTTCCCTTAACTCCAAAGCGCTTAACTCCTCGAAGTGGGGATACTCGAAGGTAAACTCTGTCTCCGGTTTCGTAAACTGTCTCCTTGCGTTTAGAATCTGCGTAGCTCTTCTGCCTCGACTGGGCTACCTTGAGCCTATCGCGAATCAACTTAACTTTCTGTTCAGACTCCTTAATCAAATCTGGTCCAAAGAATTGACGGTCTCCAACTTCGTCCCATGACAACGGTGTCCTGCACCTCCTTCCGTATAAAGCTTCGAAAGGTGCCATCTTCAAACTGGTTTGGTAACTGTTGTTATAAGAAAACTCCGCATACGGCAAGTTATCGTCCCAACTAGATCCATAATCTAGTGCACAAGCTCTCAACATATCTTCCAAAATCTGATTGACTCTCTCGGTCTGTCCATCCGTCTGTGGGTGAAAAGCTATGCTGAACTCTAGTCTGGTTCCTAAAGTTTCATGCAACTAATTCCAAAACTTTGAGGTAAATTGGGTTCCTCTATCTGATACGATACTCCTCGGAACTCCATGCAAACAAATGATCCTAGTCATGTATATCTTCGCCAACTTAGCACTGGTGTAAGTGGTCTTAACTGGAATAAAATGTGCTACCTTTGTCAAACGATCAACTACTACCCATATCGAGTCATAGCCTGCTTTCGTCCTGGGTAGTCCTGTGATAAAATCCATGACTATCTTATCCCACTTCCATTCGGGTATCGGCAATGGTTGTAACAATCCTGCTGGCTTCTGATGCTCTGCCTTTACTCTCTGACATACGTCACAAACTGCTACATATGCTGCAATATCCTTCTTCATTCCGGTCCACCAGAATGTTTCCTTCAAATCCAAATACATCTTGGTATTCCCTGGGTGAATCGAATACGGTGAATCATGTGCCTCTTGCAAAATCAACTTCCTGATCTCCGGGTCATTTGGCACATAAACACGGTCCTCAAACCATAGGGTATCGTGCTCATCCTCACGAAATCCCTTTGCTTTTCCTTCCCTCAATTTCTCTTTTATAGCAGCAATCTCCTTGTCAGATTTCTGAGCTTCTCTGATCTTATCCATCAATGTTGACTGAATCTCCAATGTTGCTACATAGCCTCTTGGAACTATTTCCAAACATAGCTCACGAAGGTTTTCTGCTAACTCCTTGGGTATTTTCCCCGTCATTAGAGTTTTTACATGGCTCTTACGGCTCAATGCGTCAGCTACTACATTAGCTTTTCCGGGATGGTAATGCAATCTCATGTCATAATCCTTGATGAGCTCCAACCATCTCCTTTGTCTGAGGTTCAACTCCTTCTGCGTGAAAATGTACTTCAAACTCTTGTGATCTGTGTACACCTCACAATGATTTCCAATGAGGAAATGTCTCCACGTTTTCAATGCATGCACTACAGCTGCTAACTCCAAATCATGTGTGGCATAATTCAACTCATGAGGCTTCAGTTGCCGTGAAGCATACGAAACAACTCTCCCTTCCTGCATAAGCACTGCTCCGAGTCCTCGACGTGAAGCATCGCAATACACCTCATAATCCTTGGTCTGATCTGGCAAAATCAATACTGGTGAGGTAACCAAGCGTTTCTTCAATTCCTGGAAACTAGCCTCACATTCCTCAGTCCAATTGAACTTAGTATCCTTCTTCAACAATTCAGTCATAGGCTTTGCAATCTTTGAAAAGTTCTCAATGAACCTCCGGTAGTATCCTGCGAGTCCAAGAAAACTCCGGATCTCTCCAACTGTCGTTGGTGCTTCCCATTCGGTTACGGTCTCAACCTTTGTGGGGTCAACTGCTATACCTTCTCCGGATATAACGTGTCCGAGGAATCCAACTTCCTTCAACCAAAACTCACATTTGCTGAATTTGGCGTATAACTGATGTTCCCTTAGTTTCTCCAAAACCAAACACAAATGTTCCTTATGCTCCTCTTCATTCTTTGAATAAACCAGGATGTCATCAATGAACACTACGACGAACTTATCCAAAAACTCCATAAACACTTTGTTCATCGGGTTCATAAAATAGGCAGATGCGTTAGTCAATCCAAATGACATAACGGTATACTCATACAGTCCATATCTCGTGGTGAATGCTATCTTAGGTATGTCCTGCTCCCGAATCTTCAATTGATGGTACCCTGATCGCAAATCGATCTTGGAAAACACTTTAGCTCCTTGCAAATGATCAAATAGATCATTAATCATTGGCAGTGGGTACTTATTCTTGATGGTTACTTCATTCAATCCTCGATAATCAACAACCATCCTTAATGATCCATCCTTCTTTTCCACTAGAAGTACGGGTGATCCCCAAGGCGAAGAACTTGGGCGAATGTAACCTTTATCCAATAACTCCTTAATCTTATTCTTAATTTCCACCAAATCCTTTGCTGGCATCCGGTACGGTCGCTTCGATATTGGGCCTGTACCTGGCAATAACTCAATCAAAAACTCAATGTCTCTATCCGGTGGCATGCCTGGTAATTCCTCAGGAAATACATCAGGAAAATCCTTTACCATTGGTACTTCTTCTTGCACAACTCCTGTTAGGCAGTTTACTTGTGTCCTGTTTGGCACATGCCGGGATACATACTTGATCCTTCTTCCTTCTGGTGTGGTAAGCAAAATTGACTTACTAGCGCAATCGATGTTTCCTCCATACATCGACAACCAATCCATGCCTAATATCACATCCAATCCTTGAGATTCCAATACTATTAGGTCTGAGGGAAACACATAGTTACCAATCCTTAATGGTAACCGATCACACCATCGTCTAGCCATAAACTCCGCTCCTGGTGAGCTTACTAACATGGGTGTCCTAAGGGCTTGGGTTGGCAGGTTATATTTATCCACAAATCCCCTTGATATGTATGAATGCGATGCGCCAGTATCAAAAAGAACGAGTGCGGTAAATGACTTAACCAGAAACTTACCGATTACTGCATCAGGCTGATCTTCAACCTCCTCCACATTAATGTGGTTCACCTGTCCCCTATTGAAAGGGTTCGACTTCTTCCCAGAGCTTCCATTGCCATTTCCATTCTGGCCTTCAGGACATTCATTGGCATAATGTCCGGTCTTGGAACACTTGAAACAGGTGACTTGACTCAGATCTCTCTTGGTTGGGGTCGATGGGGTGGTCCGGTTCTGGCCGTTGCTTCCTCCATTCCCATTACCATTCTTGTGGCCATTATGGTTGTGCGAACTACCTCCTCCATGGGTATGCTGAAACTGAAATCCCGGTTTAGGGGTAAAACGGGGCTTCTGCTGGGCTCCAGAGTTATACTTCCCCTGTCCATACTTCCTCTTGCGGTTCTCAATCTGCGGTTGCTTCCCTTCAATCATGATGGCACGATCTACCAACT
Organism: Triticum urartu; assembly: GCF_003073215.2. NCBI lineage: Eukaryota > Viridiplantae > Streptophyta > Magnoliopsida > Poales > Poaceae > Triticum > Triticum urartu. The sequence goes on along the minus strand of NC_053026.1, from coordinate 398,442,314 downwards.
CCTGGTAGTTATTAAAACTCGCTACCATCAACTGCATGCTCAACTCATCATTCAGTCCTTCCAGAAACTTCTCCTGCTTAGCTGCATCTGTAGCAACGTCATCTGGGGCATAACGTGCTAACTTGCTGAAGTCGTCAACGTACTGGCCAACTGTCCTTCCTCCTTGGCGTAAGTTGCGAAACTCACGCTTCTTCAGGGCCATAGCTCCTGCTGAAACATGGGCAGTGCGGAAAGCTTGCTGAAACTGATCCCATGTGACAGTGTCAACTGGGTAAGTGGCTGTGAAATTCTCCCACCATGCTGCCGCGGGTCCGTCAAGCTGGTGAGCGGCAAACTTCACTTTCTCACCATCCGTGCATCCTGCAGTGGTCAACTCCCTTCCTATCTTGCGGAGCCAATCGTCTGCTACTATTGGCTCGGTGCTACTGGAAAACACCGAAGGATTCAGCCTAAGGAAACGGGCTAAGTGGTCAACAGGTGGTGGTGGTGGTGGTGGGTTGTTGTTGTTGTTCTGTTGGTTCTGGACTAACATCTGCATCAATTGATTCTGCTACTGGATCAACTGAGTGAGTTTCGGTGGGAATCCATTGTCACGTCTCGGAGGCATCTGAGGGTTTAGAAAAGACGAGAATTAAGAATAGAGTGAGGTCTAAAGGGAAAACACTACCCCAATGCACATGAGAAAATGCACACAAAATCACTTCATTCAATCAAACAAGGGCTTACAATCGGTCTAAAACTATCGCAAAAGTGCTCGACTATAATGTTTACATGGGGGAATACTACTACTATCTGGTGGTCATCTAGAAATTTGAACCGGTGGAAGACTCCATGATATCTGCTCCAGCTTCGTCTTCAAAGTCGGGTTCACTTGGATCCGAATCGGTGTCGTCGATGATGATGTAGTTGTCCGGACATGCGACGTACTTGTCTTCCTTCCTGGAGGCTAACTTCACCTTGAGTTCTTCAATCTCCTGCTTAAGATCGCCATTGTGTCTTGCTAGAGCTACGATCTCGTCCATGTAGTCCTTGCGTGTAGACTTCAGTTCTCCTTCTAGCTCGATGATCCTTGCCTTCGCATTCTTCAACTCTATCATATCATTGCACATCTGGTTCTCGTGGCGTCGAATGTGCTGGTTTAACTCCTGGATGAAAGATGCAATGGATCTATCCTTCTTGGTGCTGACTAACTCCCATTGTTCATCTCGGCGTCCGCAAATCTGGTAGATAGTGTCCTTGAGGTCTTCTTGGTAAACTTCTCCAATGCGTCCTATGGTGATATGAGCTGCCATGCTCCTTCCCAGACTCCAGGTTGGTGCATTGAAAACACAATCTATAGGCTTCGTGATTGGCGCGAATGTCCTTCCCGGAATGTGAGCTTGAATCTTCCAGCGCTCCTCTTCAGGCAGAGTGGCGTTGAAGGTTCCCGTGAAGCTTGGTAATCCTATGTTCAGGTACTTGGTGACTTCCTTCAGGTGAAATCCAAATGGTGTGCCTTCATCCGGTTGGGCGTACTTAATCTTCGCGTTCGTCATCCTAAAAGAGTAGAAAAGATGAGGAGTTAGAAAATGAGGAGAGAATGGTGATCTATGGCTTTAACTTAGTGGTCGTGTCCTACAGTCAGCGTGTGCTCTGATACCATCTCTGTAGCCGACCCGACCCGAATGGATCAAGCTCTGTGCTCAGGTGTCATCCCTGGATCAGTAATGCTGACACCACACAGTACATCGAAGGATTTATAGCAGAGTGGCAATCACACACTTATTACATCGTTGTCTCAAAAGAAACTTATTACAATAAATAATGGCTTAAGGCCATCTAATAACGATAACAGCGGAAGACTCGGAAGATAAATGGGTCCATCAACTCCAACGGCATCACTGATATATAAGAACCACGACCTAAAACACCTTACTCATCGTCTGAAAAGTCTGCAACATGAAAGTTGCAGCCCGAAACGGGTCAGCACATGGAATATGCTGGCAATGTGTAACACATAAAGAGTAATGGAATGAAACAGCTATACTATATGCATATATGGCTGGTGGAAAGCTCTATGGTTACAGTTTTGCGTAAAGCCAGTTTTTCCCTACTGCAAAGGAATAAATTTATTTAACTATCTTGGTAGTTGTTAAACATCGAGAATGGTTGACAGCATTCCGATCCCAATTAAGTGAACAATTAAAACCCAACAACGTTAATTATAAGTAACATGTTGAGATTCACATGATATTCAAGTACTAGATACTCAAGTTGTCCATAACCGGGGACACGGCTAATCATGATTAGTTTGTACACTCTGCAGAGGTTTACGCACTTTTCCCCACATGACTCGATCGCCTCCGTTTGTTTTCTCGCACTACATGGTGTTTGAGAAACGGATGACCGAGACATAGTCTTTCAGAAGCGCTAGCACCTTACATGTGGGGTAGACCGTACCACCTACAACCCCTACATCTGCTAGTCCACCCCGTAAGAGTTCGCACAACTTAGTCAACTATGCCAGAGCCCATAGTAGCATGTGGCTGCACACGGCAGTTTCTAGCATGAAATTATCTTATGATCCCTTTGAGCCTGGCTGGCGGTCCGAAAAAAAACAGGCAAGTCCTGATAGACATCAGGTGCCTCAATCCACCCAGATGTGTGTTTAGGTTGCCACCTTAGATAAACCATTAAAATTATCAACTCACATCTGTCATGGATATCACTCACCCAATCCACGTCTACTAGCATAGCATGGCATAATAAGCAAACGTAGAAGTAACTCCCAAAGGTTTCATAATAATACAGGTGATAGGTACTACCTCATCTACTTCCCATCCCACAGTTTAATTAGATCCTAATCATGCAATGTGAGAGGATTGATCTACTGCAATAAAACCTGGGTTTTAGAAAAGGTATGATCAAAGTGTTACTTGCCTTGCTGATGATCCGCGAGACCTAGGGTTTCGAAGTAACAAGCGGCGCAATCCGGGTGATCTATCGCAGACAAACAACAAGCACACAATAAGTACTCATCTAATGCACAGGTAAAACTCGAACAAGAGAACGAACCAGAAAGTTCAACTTAAGAACTCCGGTTGCAAAGAAAGAAAGAACCGAACAAAGAAACAGAAAACAAACGGCGGAAGAAAACAACTCGGTTCTAGCAAGTTGAAACTAGGTCAAATTTTACCGGGGCAAAAACTTGTTTAAGTTGATTAGACGGAACGGCGGTTTCGAAACGAAACTCCAGGCGCTTGAATCACCTGATTCCGATAAACGAGCGAGAAGACTAGAACGAAGATCGGATCTGAGATCACGATCGCGGAATAAATCCGACGAAAAGAAAAGGAAGAACGATTAAACGAACGGGCGTCGTTAACCGGGGAATAATCGGTGATCACGTTCGTTGAGACGAACGGTCCGAAACAAGAACGAAAACCGATCTAGGGTTTTCGGAAAAGAAAACCGAAACAAAGAACGAAAGAAAACCGGAACGGTTAAGAAAGAACCGGAACGGTTTAGAAGAAAAACTGAACCGAGGGGAGAAAAAGAGACGCGGCGCAGGACAACCTCGGCGAGGCTCCGGCGAATGGCGGCGACGGCGGCTATAGGGCGGCGGCGGCGGGTGAGGGGCGCGGGGTGGGGCGCGGCTAAGGAGGAGAGGGGCTTGGGATTGATGTGAGGAGAGGGGGGATTTGGGGTGTATTTATATAGGTGGGGAGATTACTTGGGGTAGGGGCAAGCAAAAGAGGGAAAACAAAACAAGGAAAGGGGGGGCTAACCGGCCTAGAGTCCCTCTGGGACTCGGCCTAGAGCGAGGGAGGCGGCGGCCTGGTGCTGCGCCTGGCGCGCGCGCTGGCTGGGGAGGCGGCCGGCTGGCTGGGCCTTTGGCCCGGCTGGCCTTGGTCCTTTTTTTTAACTGGATTCGCGCGCAGAAAAACAAAAGAAAACTAAACTAAACGAACTCCAAAATTACTAAAGTAAATTTTCCCCGACTCCTAAAAATGAGTCGAACAAAATGAACTTTACTCCGGACCTAGAATGCATTTTTTGAAAACGCGCATTTTTCCCTATCCAAATAAAAAGCAAACAAACACCGAAAACCAAAATTTGATTTATTCATTAAATCTTCATTTTTCCTAAGTTTGGGAAAGTCATATTATTCCCTCTCTTATATTTTTGATATTGGAAAAATAATTGAAGATGAAATAAATAAATCAAATGATCCTCTTTTCAAAATTTGAGAAAACTCTCAAATATGAAAATAACGAAATCTCCAACTCTCTCCGAGGGTCCTTGAGTTGCGTGAAATTTCTAGGATCGACCAAAATGCAAGAAAATATGCTATGCATGATGATCTAGTGTATAACATTCCAAATTGCAAATTTGGGATGTTACACCTTTCCGGGGTGATAATGTAGTTTCATATCATAATCCTTGATAAGCTCCAACCATCTTCTTTGTCTGAGATTCAACTCCTTCTGTGTGAAAATGTACTTGAAACTCTTATGATTCGTGTACACCTCACAATGATTTCCAATGAGGAAATGTCTCCATGTCTTCAATGCATGCACTACGGCTGCTAACTCCAAATCATGCGTGGCATAATTCAACTCATGAGGCTTCAGTTGTCTTGAGGCATATGAAACAACTCTCCCTTCCTGCATAAGCACTGTTCCAAGTCCTCGACGTGAAGCGTCGCAATACACCTCATAATCCTTGGTCTGGTCTGGCAAAATCAACACTGGTGAAGTAACCAAACGTTTCTTCAACTCCTGGAAACTAGCCTCACACTCCTCTGTCCATATGAACTTGGTATCCTTCTTCAACAACTCAGTCATAGGCTTCGCAATCTTTGAGAAATTCTCAATAAATCTCCAGTAGTATCCTGCGAGTCCAAGAAAACTCCGGATCTCTCCAACTGTTGTTGGGGCTTCCCACTTGGTCACGGTTTCAACTTTAGCGGGATCTACTGCTATACCTTCTCCATATATAACGTGTCCGAGGAATCCTACTTCCTTCAGCCAAAACTCACATTTGCTAAACTTGGCATATAATTGATGTTCTCTGAGCTTTCCAAGTACCAAACGCAAATGCTCCTTATGCTCCTCTTCAGTCTTCGAATAAACCAGGATATCATCAATGAACACTACCACGAACTTATCCAAAAACTCCATAAACACTTTGTTCATCATGTTCATAAAATAGGCAGGTGTGTTAGTCAGACCAAATGACATAACGGTATATTCATACAGCCCATACCTGGTAGTAAAAGCTGTCTTCGGAATATCCTGTTCTCGATTCTTCAACTGGTGGTACCCTGATCGCAGATCGATCTTGGAAAATACCTTAGCTCCTTGCAATCGATCAAACAGATCGTTGATCATTGGTAGTGGGTACTTGTTCTTGATCATTACTTCATTCAATCCTCGATAATCAACAACCATCCTTAACGATCCATCTTTCTTCTCCACCAGAAGTACTGGCGATCCCCAAGGCGAAGAACTTGGGCGAATATATCCTTTATCCAGTAACTCCCTAATCTGCTTCTTAATTTCCACCAAATCCTTTGCTGGCATCCTATATGGTCTCTTTGATATTGGCCCTGTGCCTGGCAATAGCTCAATCAAAAACTCAATATCTCTATCCGGTGGCATGCCTGGCAACTCCTCTGGAAATACATCAGGAAAATCCATTACCACTAGTACTTCCTCCTGCACAACTCCTGTTAGGCAATTTACTTGAGTCCTCTTTGGCACATGCCAGGATACATACTTGATCCTTCTCCCTTCTGGTGTGGTAAGCAAAATTGACTTGCTAGCACACTCAATATTCCCTTCATACTTTGATAAGAAATCCATGCCTAATATCACATCCAATCCTTGAGATTCCAATACTATTAGGTCTGAGGGAAAAACATAGTTGCCAATCCTTAATGGTAACCGATCACACCATAGACTAGCCACATACTCTGCTCCGGGAGAGGTTACTAACATGGGTGACCAAAGGGCTTGGGTTGGTAGGTTATACTTATCCACAAATCCCCTTGAGATGTATGAATGCGATGCGCCGGTATCAAAAAGAACGAGTGCAGTAAATGACATAACCAAAAACTTACCTATTACTGCATCGGGTTGAGCTTCAACCTCCTCCACGCTAACGTGGTTCACTTGTCCCCTGTTAAAAGGGTTTGGCTTCTTCCCAGAACTTCCATTGCTATTTCCATTTTGTAATTCAGGACATTCATTTGCATAATGTCCTGTCTTCGAACACTTAAAGCAAGTGACTTGGCTTAGGTCCTTCTTGGCTGGGGTTGATGGGTTGGTGCGGTTCTGGCCGTTGCTTCCTCCATTGCCATTACCATTCTTGGTGCCATTGTGATTGTGCGAGCTACCTCCTCCATGGGTATGTTGAAAATGTCCTCCCGGTCTAGGGGTAAAACGTGGCTTCTGCTGAGCCCTGAATTGTATTTTCCTTGTCCATACTTCCTCTTGCGGTTCTCAATCTGCTGTTGCTTCCCTTCAATCATAAGAGCACGATCTACCAACTCCTGGTAGTTGTTGAAGGTTGCTACCATCAACTGCATGCTCAACTCATCATTTAGTCCTTCCAGAAACTTCTCCTGCTTAGCTGCATCCGTAGCGACGTCATCTGGGGCATAACGTGCTAGCTTACTAAATTCCTCCACATACTGGCCAACTGTCCGTCCTCCTTGGCGCAAGTTGCGAAACTCACACTTCTTCATGGCCATAGCTCCTGCTGAAACATGGGCGGTACGAAAAGCCTACTGAACTGGTTCCATGTGACAGTGTCGACAGGGAAAGTGGCGGTGAAATTCTCCCACCATGATGCTGCGGGTCCTTCTAACTGATGTGCGGCAAACTTCACCTTCTCCGCATGTGTGCATCCTGTTGTGGTCAACTCCCTAGCTGTCTTGCGGAGCCAATCATCTGCTACTATCGGCTTGCTACTGGAAAATATCGGCAGATTCAGCCTAAGAAAACGGGCTAAGTGGTCAACAGGTGGTGGTGGTGGGTTGTTGTTGTTCCCCTGATTCTGATTCTGGACTAGCAACTGCATCAGGGTGTTCTGCTGCTGGATCAACTGGGTGAGCTCCGGTGGAAAGGCAAATCCGGGGTCACGTCTCGGAGGCATCTGAGGGTTTAGAAAAGATGAGATATAAGAATAGAGGGGGCCTAAAGGGAAAACACTACCCATATGCACATGAGGCAAAAGCAAACAATTCACTTCAATCAATCAAACAAGGGCATACAATCGATCTATCTATCGCAAAAGTGCTCGGACTACTGTATTTACATGGTGGACTACTACTACTAATAAGGTGGTCTACTAGAAATATTCTACGGTCGTTGACTCCATAATATCTGCTCCAGCTTCATCAACATAGTCATCATCGCTACTATCTGCTTTCGAGTCGGTGTCGTCGATGATGATGTAGTCTTCCGGGCTAATCTCCTTGGGTTCTTCGTCTTCATCTACTGTGTAGGGCCTCCCATAAATATTCCGAATCTTCTTGATCAGATCGTCATTCTTCTCCACCAATACTTCAATTTCCTCTTCATAATCTTCACGTGTAGCCTTGAGTTCTTCCTCCAGTTCCTTGATTCTTGTCTTGCCTTCTTCAGATCTATCATGTCGGCGCACATCTGGTTCTCCTGTCGTCGAATGTGCTGGTTTAACTCCTGGATAAAAGCTGCAATTGATCTATCCTTCCTGGTGCTGATCATCTCCCAGTGCTCATCTCGGCGCCCACAAATCTGGTAGATAGTATCCTTGAGATCATTGCGGTAGACTTCTCCAATGCGTCCCATGGCGATGTGAGCTGCCATGCTCTTTCCTAGACTCCAAGTTGGTGCATCAAAAGAAAACTCTATGGGCTCAGTGACTGGCATGAACGTCCTTCCTGGAACTTGAACTTGAATCATCCAGCGCTCTTCTTCAGGTAAAGTGGCGTTGTAGGTTCCGGTGAAGCTTGGTACTCCTATGTTCAGGTATCTAGTGACTTCCTTCAAGTGACGTCCAAAGGGTGTATCTTCATCCGGTTGCGTGAACTTGTTCCTTGCATCCGCCATCCTAAAAGAGTAGAAAAGATGAGGAGTCAGAAGAGAAGAGAGTGATAGTGATCTAGGTCTTTAGCTTAGTGGTCGTGTCCTACAGTCAGCGTGTGCTCTGATACCATCTCTGTAGCGACCAGACCTCAAACGGTCTGATCTCTGTGCTCAGGTGTCATCCCTGGATCAGTAATGCTGACACCACACAGTACTCGGAGGATTTATAACAGAGTAGAAATCACACACTTGTTACAATGAATATGGCTTAAGGCCATCTAATAACGATAACAGCGGAAGGCTTGGAAGATAAGTGAGTCCATCAACTCCAACGGCATCACTGAGTATAGAACCACGACCTAAAACTCCTTAATCGTCGTCTGAAAAGTCTGCAACATTAACGTTGCAGCCCGAAACGGGTCAGCACATGGAATATGCTGGCAAAGTAACACATAGAGAATAATGGAATGACAGCTATACTATATGCATATTTGGCTGGTGGAAAGCTCTATGGTTACAGTTTTGCGTAAAGCCAATTTTTCCCTACTGCAAAGGAATAAATTTTATTTAACTATCATGGTAGTTGTTAAACATTGAGAATGGTTGACAGCATTCTCAATCCCAATTAAGCATCATCATTAAAACAAAACCCAACAAAATTAATTTAGAGTAACATGTTGAGATTCACATGATAATCCAAGTACTAGATACTCAAGATGTCCATAACCGGGGACACGGCTAACCATGATTAGTTTATACACTCTGCAGAGGTTTGCGCACTTTTCCCCACAAGACTCGATCGCCTCCATTGGGATTCTCGCACTACATGGTGTTTGAGAAACGGATGACCGAGACATAGTCTTTCAGAAGCGCTAGCACCTTACGATCGGGTAGACCGTTACACCTACTTTCCCCTACATCTGCTAGTCATACCCTGTAAGAGTTCGCACGACTTAATCAACTATGCTAGAGCCCATAATAGCTTGTGGCTGCACACGGAAGTTTCTAGTATAAAATCTCATGATCCCTTTGGATGGGTGGCGGTACATAAAGAAAAACAGGCAATCCTGGAATACCCAGGTACCTCAATCCACCCAGATGTGTGTTTAAGTTGCCACCTTAGATAAACCATTAATTAACAAACTCACATCTGTCATGGATATCACTCACCCAATCCACGTCTACTAGCATAGCATGGCATAATAGGCAACGTAGAAGTAACTCCCAAAGGTTTGATAATATAACAGGTAATAGGTACTACCTCAACTACTTCCCATCCCACAATTTAATTAGATCTCGTCGGTGTCAAAACCGGCGGATCTCGGGTAGGGGGTCCCGAACTATGCGTCTAGGCTGGATGGTAACAGGAGGCAAGGGACACGAAGTTTTACCCAGGTTCGGGCCCTCTTGATGGAGGAAAAACCCTACGTCCTGCTTGATTAATATTGATGATATGGGTAGTACAAGAGTAGATCTACCACGAGATCGGAGAGGCTAAACCCTAGAAGCTAGCCTATGGTATGATTGTTGTTCTATATGTTGTCCTACGGACTAAAACCCTCCGGTTTATATAGACACCGGAGAGGGTTAGGGTTACACAAAGTCGGTTACAATGGTAGGAGATCTACATATCCGTATCGCCAAGCTTGCCTTCCACGCCAAGGAAAGTCCCTTCCGGACATGGGACGAAGTCTTCAATCTTGTATCTTCATAGTCCAGGAGTCCGGCTGGAGGGATAGTCCGGCCATCCGGACACCCCCTAATCCAGGACTCCCTCAGTAGCCCCTGAACCAGGCTTCAATGACGACGAGTCCGGCGCGCAGATTGTCTTCGGCATTGCAAGGCGGGTTCCCCCTCCAAGCACTTCATAGAAGATTTTGAACCCAAAGATAGTGTCCGGCTCTGCAAAATAAGTTTCCACATATTGCCATAGAGAGAATAATATTTACACAAATCTAATCTGCTGACGTATTCCGTAGTGTGACGCACCACGGCCAAGCCTTTATTCGAATCGTTTTATTGTCCCACCTCAGCGTGTCATGCGAGGCGGTTTCCTTGGCACGTCTTGTTAAAGCAGAGATCGTGTCCTTATTCCGGGATTCTCATCAATACGGGCGTGGGTAACCCAACCGCGCCATTGATTACGGCGCTTGGGAGATAAGCGAGTTTTACCAGGCTGGTGGGGACACGTAGTTGCGTCCACCCATATAAGGGGATAAGGATCCACCTTTTCACCTACGCCTTCTTCCTCCTTTGCCTATCCATTTTGCGCACTCGAGCTCCAGCGCCCAAGTCCGCACTCCCCACCTCAACCTTCTCCAGCCATGTCCGGAGCGGGAGGCAAGTGGATGGTCTCCTCCGTCACGGAGGGACACATCAAAAAACTGAGGAAGGCCGGATACTTGTCTAACGACATCGCGTACCGGCTTCCCGAAGAGGGGCAGCTCCTCCCCACCCCAAGGCCCCATGAGAGGGTAGTGTTCCTTCCCCACTTCCTCCGCGGACTGGGCTTCCTATCCACCCATTGTCCGGGGCTCATGTTCTACTACGGCCTGGATTTCCACGATCTGGCCCCGAACTTCACTCAACATCTCGGCGTTTATCGTCGTGTGCGAGGCTTTCCTCCGTCCGCCCCCATTTCGGCCTATGGCTCAACTTTCAATGTCAAGCCGAAGGTGGTGCGCGCAACCAGGCGGAGTGCGGAGGCGCCATGGTGGGCAAGATGCCAACGTCTTATGGCTCGAGGGCTCCTTGTGGAGACCCTGAAGGGGTGGCAATCGGGTGGTTTTACATCACCGAGCCGCGACCCTGAGTGGATCGCAGCCCCCGAGTTCCGATCCGGACCCCCAACGCGGCTCACGTCCTGGAAAGAGACGGGCCTGTCGTGGGGCAGCAAAGGAGAGGTGACTGGACTGCAAACATGCATCCAAACCCTGGTGGACAAGCAGCTCAAGCTTGTCAACGTAAGTCCAGGTTATGCTCATCCGCCGGATCCTCCCGTGTCAACAACGGGCCTTCAATCTGTGGGAGTTCAACCCGGCGCAGCACCGAACTCTGAGCAGGCTCTTCGACACGACGTACGAAGATGCCTGGAAGGTGCTTTTCAAGGGCGCCGAGGCTCCTGCATCCGCTACCGAGGATCGCGGATTCAGCGCGCAGCGTCACGCTAGCGCGGTAAGTTGTTTGTACATTTTATAGGGTATTAGTTTTTCATAGTTTAACTCTATGCGGGATCAAAGCTCCCTTACCTTTGACAGGTTTGGCAGGCGAAGTCCGGATAGATCGACTGTCCGGCTCCTTTGCCCGAAGACCCAGCCGATGCCCGCTTGGCGAAGCTGCTGGTTCCGGCACCCTATGTGGTGCCGGAGAAGAAGGCCACGAAGAAGGCCACGGGGACTCGAAAAAGTGCCCGGCTCCAGGAGGTGTCGGGTTCATCATCCGACGGCTCCAAGGCGCATTCCTCCCGTGAAGACGAGGAGGAGGAGGAAGAAGAGACCTATCCCCCTCCAGCGGGGGGAGAGAAGAAAAGGAAGGCCGCCCTCACTGGGGAGGCCGAAGGGTCCAAGAAGGGGAAAACCCTTCCTCCGGACTACTCCACCGACGCCGACGACAGCGGAGAGGGGTGGCCGCTCAGGGCCAAGCCCCTGGCGAAATCGTAATATCCAGATACCAGAGTAATTCATAGCATTCCTTTATTGCACAGCTTTCCCTTATGTCGAATATGATTATGCAGCCCACCCAAAGACCGGCTCGACGCGTCGTCGAGCGGTTCACTAGACTCGTCAGATGTGAATTCGCTTCCGACGGCCACCTCCCCCCGCCCTACGGACGACGCCGAAGTATTGTCCCAACAGGTTCCAAGCCAGGAGGAGGTGGTCCTGGAGGCGCCGCAAGGCGACCTCCGAGACTCCAGGAGTAAAGGGGATAAAAAACCCCAGGGCTCCAAGTCCGGCCCTAGGCCAGACACCGCTCTGGAACCTTCAAGGGTTCCAGAGTCCGGCGGGCGACCTCCTTCCAAGAGGAGCAAGCCCACCGTGCCGGTGACCCCCGTCCAACCAGAGGCGCCGGCCAATCTGTTGGAGGTGCTCAAAGGCGCCTCCATCAACGAGGAGCACCGCACCATTGAGATGTAGGATCTAGAAGTAGATGTGTCTAGAGGGGGGTGATTAGACACTTATGCTAAAGTTGCAATTTTTTAAGCCTTTTTGGTTTGAGTGGAGTTTAGGCACAATTTCAACACACACAATACATATCAAGCAAGCATGCAAAGAGTATATGAGCAGCGGAATGTAAAGCATGCAACTTGCAAGAATGTAAAGAAGGGTTTGGAGAATTCAAATGCAATTGGAGACACGGATGTTTTTCCCGTGGTTCGGATAGGTGGTGCTATCCTACATCCACGTTGATGGAGACTTCAACCCACGAAGGGTAACGGTTGCGCGAGTCCACACAGGGCTCCACCCAAGGGTAACGGTTGCGCGAGTCCACACAGGGCTCCACCCACGAAGGGTCCACGAAGAAGCAACCACCCACAAAGGGTCCACGAAGAAGCAACCTTGTCTATCCCACCATGGCCATCGCCCACGAAGGACTTGCCTCACTAGCGGTAGATCTTCACGAAGTAGGCGATCTCCTTGCCCTTACAAACTCCTTGGTTCAACTCCACAATCTTGTCGGAGGCTCCCAAGTGACACCTAGCCAATCTAGGAGACACCACTCTCCAAGAAGTAACAAATGGTGTGTAGGTAATGAACTCCTTGCTCTGTGGCTTCAAATGATAGTCTCCCCAACACTCAACTCTCTCTCATAGGATTTGGATCTGATGGAAAGAAGATTTGAGTGGAAAGCAACTGGGAAGGCTTAGAAGATCAAGATCATATGGTAGGAGAATGAATGTCTTGGTCTCAACACATGAGTAGGTGGTTCTCTCTCAGAACATATGAGTGTAGATGGTGTATGTTCTGATGGCTCTCCGGAATGAAGAGGAGGTGGAGGGGTATATATAGCCTCACACAAAATCAACAGTTACACACAGTTTTCCAATCTCGGTGACGAATAACAAACTCGGTCGGACGAAAATGTAACCTAAGTGACCGTTAGAAGATTTTCGGTGGGACTGACATGCACTCGGTAGGGACCGATATGGTAGGGTTTTGGGCATAACGTAATCTCGGTGAGACCGATTACACAACTCGGTGAGACGAATTTGGTATTAGCTAACCAGAGAGTTGGTCAGGCAAACTCGGTGGGACCCGATTTGCTCTTTCGGTGAGACCGAAAAGTTACAAAAGGGAAACAAAGAGTTTACATTGCAATCTCGGTGGGACCGATTCGCTCTTTCGGTGAGACCGAAAAGTTACGAAAGGGAAACAGAGAGTTTGCAATCCCATCGCGGTGAGACCGAGATCCCTATCGGTAGAACCGAATTGCTAGGGTTTGGCAGTGGCTTATGACAAGTGAAACTCGGTGGCGCCGGATAGGAAGAATCGGTAGGACCGAGTTTGGCTTAGGGTTTAGGTCATATGTGGATATGGGAAAGTAGTTGAGGGTTTTGGAGCATATCACTAAGCACATGAAGCAAGAGGCTCATTAAGCAACACCTCATCCCTCCTTGATAGTATTGGCTTTTCCTATGGACTCAATGTGATCTTGGATCACTAAAATGTAAAATGAGAGTCTTGAGCTTTAAGGCTTTAGCCAATCCTTTGTCCTTAGCATCTTGAAGGAGTTCCCACAACCTTTAGTCCATGCCACTTCATTGTTGAACTTATCTGAAACATGCTAGATCGAAATGTTAGTCCAACAAGAGATATGTTGTCATCAATTATCAAAACCACCTAGGGAGCACTTGTGCTTTCAATCTCCCCCTTTTTGGTAATTGATGGCAACATACATCAAAGCTTTAGATAAAGATATAAAGAACAGCAAGTAAAGCTTTGGAAGGACATGTAACAAGCATAGGCTCACCCTACATGTATGCACTCATGTAAATATGAAATATAGAGGCATGTGAGAGCATAACCATGACAGAGTAGGCAATGTGTTACATGTATCTTGGCCATATGCATCAGAGCAAAAGATTATCAAGGAAAATACCTTCATGCTCATGAGTCCTTCTTGCAAACAGTATGTACATAAGCAAGAACTCCTCATACTCATGATTTTGATGCATATACTTACCTTGTGGTCTTGAGTTGGCTGAGGATGGAATGTACCTGCACAAACAAAGTTAGATAACACAGGTACATCCACTAGCCAGAGCAAACAAAAGAAACCACAAGAATACCAAGACTGGGATGACATGTAGAGAGTGAGTACAAAGTACCACATTGAATTCAACATGTCCCCAAGAATAAAGATATGCAATGAATTTGACGATTTCTTCTATATGAACATGTCTTTCCCCCAAAAAGACATGTGGCATCTCTCCTCTTGAACATCAAGCATCTGGGATCCTTGAGTATTCTCTCCCCTTGGAGATTTCTTTCTCCCCCTTAATATTTGGGATCCTTGAGTATTCTCTCCCCCTTAGTACTTTCTTCTTTGTAGGTGATAAGCTTTTGATGTGATCTCTCTCTCCCTGATGATAAGCTTTGATGTGATCTCTCTCTCCCCCTTTGACATCAATTTCCAAGAAGGTTTTTCCTGGAATCCGTCGAATAGGTTTGGTCCTTGAGATTCAGTACAAAGCAGGGAATAAAACTGTGATGCTTGTAGAGGACAAGATTCATTGAGTGGAGCTGGATCAGAAGAAATATAGAATATGTGGCAAACTGTTTTTCCTGTTGCGAAATCGGTGGCACCGAGTGGCATGTTTCGGTAGTACCGAAGGGATTCGGTTGGACCGAAAATGGCAATTCGGTGAAACCGAGTTCATCACAGAGAAAAACACTTGTCACCTCAGCTCACTAGTCAAGTAAGATCTCACAAAGATTTGCAATGAATTAGCTGAAAGATTTGCAAGGAATTTGATGCAGAAATATGCAGAACAAAAATCAAAAAGAAAAGAGTGAAAGTTTCTAGATGAAGTTTTTTTGATTGAAAAAGAAAGAAACAAATATGCAAGGGACAAATGCAATAACTCAGAAAAGAACACAAGAGAACTTCATCTAGAATTGGGCGGTGACATAGTCACCTATGTTAGAGTATATTGACTTAGGAGTCAAGTGAGAACACTTGATCATAGGTCATACTCATCGTTTAAGCTCAAAATGGGGTTACCATTTTTCGTTTAAGCATCTTGATGTATTCACATCTTGTTGAGTTGCTTTGACTCATGTCTTGGAGTAAAGCTTCTCTAAGATGGAATAACATACCTTGGGTGGTGATGTGGTTCTTGCTCATGTAGTTGAACTTGTGTGGGTGCTCAAGGTTGATGTAGCTCATCGAGAGTTGGGAGCACCATTTGGAGTTTGAGTTCATCTACCTACATGGGTTAGTTCTTGCAAGGAAAAGCACTTGTGTATCCAAAAATGACAATCATGAAGCTTAATATAGAATTTGTCAAAGGATATGTTTGAATGGTTTTGTGCTTCCTTGTCTTCAACCACTATTGTGTAGAGTCTTGGTGATGTAGAGATTGCTCAAGATATGAGTGAGTCACAATCTCATGGAATTAGATTCAACCAAGCACCTACATGGGTTAGACAACATGCAAGGTGCAAATATATCCAAGACATAAGATAGTTATCATAAGAGATATATCATGGATTAGTCATAAGCTCATGTCTTGCATGTATCCAATGGAGTTTCTACTCCAAGTTCGAAGCATCAATGATGTTCAATTCTCCTCTCAACCTGCAAAACACTTTCTCATCAAGCGGTTTAGTGAATATATCCGCTAATTGCTTATCGGTGCGAACATGCTTAAGATTGATGTCACCCTTAGCAACATGATCTCGAATGAAATGATGACGAACTTCAATATGCTTAGTTCGAGAATGTTGTACAGGATTATGACCAATTTTGATAGCACTTTCATTGTCACAAAGCAGTGGAACATGTTTCACATAAATCCCATAATCTTTAAGAGTTTGGGTCATCCAAAGTAATTGAGCAACATGAACCAGCGGCAATGTATTCCGCTTCGGCGGTGGATAAGGATACCGAGTTTTGTTTCTTGGAAGACCAAGACACAAGAGATCTACCAAGAAATTGACAAGTACCCGAAGTGGACTTTCTATCAACCTTGTCTCCGGCATAATCCGAGTCGGAATAGCCAACAAGATCAAAAGAAGACCTCTTAGGATACCAAATGCCAAAATTTGGTGTATGGATTAAATATCTCACTATCCTTTTCACAGCCTTAAGATGACAATCTTTAGGAGCAGCTTGATATCGTGCACACATGCACACACTTAGCATAATATCGGGACGTGAAGCACATAGGTATAACAATGAACCAATCATAGAGCGATAAACCTTTTGATCAACCGGTTCACCATCTTTGGTTAAATCATTATGTCCACTAGTAGGCATGGGTGTAGACATACCTTTGCATTCTTGCATATTGAACTTCTTGAATAAGTCCTTGGTGTACTTTGTTTGAGAGACAAATGTACCTTCCTTAGTTTGCTTGATTTGCAACCCGAGAAAGAATTTGAGTTCACTCATCATAGACATCTCAAACTTCTCTGACATTAGCTTTCCAAACTTTTCACTAAAGAGAGGGTTAGTTGAACCAAATATGATATCATCAACATAAATTTGGCATACAAATAGTTCTCCATTAACCCTTTTAGTAAAAAGAGTAGAATCAATTTTACCAATTTCAAAACCACTTGTAGTAAGGAACTTGGTCAAGCATTTATACCATGCTCTAGGAGCTTGTTTAAGACCATAAAGAGCTTTGTGAAGTTTGTAAACATGATTTGGTTTCTTAGGATTGATAAAGCCGGGAGGTTGTTTGACATAAACTTCCTCCTCTATTTCACCATTTAGAAAAGCACTTTTAATGTCCATTTGGTACAAGGTGATATTATGGTGATTAGCATAGGCAAGTAAGATGCGAATGGACTCAAGTCTAGCAACGGGAGCATATGTCTCACCATAGTCCATACCTTCGACTTGTGTGTACCCTTGGGCGACGAGACGTGCTTTGTTGCGAACCACTTGTCCATCTTCATCTTGCTTGTTGCGAAACACCCATTTGGTACCAATGATGTTGTGGTTGTTGTCGGGCTTCTCAACCAATGTCCAAACTTGGTTTCTCTCAAAATTGTGTAGCTCTTCATGCATAGCGTTTATCCAATCCGGATCTTCCAATGCTTCTTCAACCTTCATAGGTTCAATGCTAGAGATGAATGAATAGTTTTCACAAAAGTTAGCTAAACGAGTTTTTGAGCGAGTGATTCTCCCGGTTTGTATATCATTGAGGATTTGCTCGACGGGATGATCTTTGGCAATTCTTGCTCGAACTCGTGAGAGCTTTTGCTTGGGTCTTCGTTGAACATCTTCTTCATCTTGTTCTTCTTCTTGGCCTTCTTCATTGTTGACGTCGTCGTTCTCTTGTCGTGGTGGAGAAGGAGGTTGTTGATGTTCGTCTTGACGTATTTCCTCGTTTTCTTCATCTTGGATGTGTCCCACTTGTGGATGCTTCCGTGTCGATTCTTGGTTCACCTTGTCGTGAAGTAGAAGCTTCCACTTGGACGGATGAAGTACTCTCCTTCACCTCCGTTGGACGAATTTTGCCAATAGACAAGTCTTGAATTGTCTGAAGGGTCTTTGTCTCCTACATCAATTGGCAATTGCTCTACTTGCGAGCCGTTAGATTCATCAAACTTCACATCTACCGTCTCTTCAACCTTTCGGGTGAAATTGTTGTAGACACGGTAAGTGTGAGAGTTTGAGCCATAACCAAGTAGAAAACCTTCATGAGATTTAGGAGCAAACTTTGAACGACGATGCTTATCAAGAATGTAGCACTTTGAGCCGAATACTCGAAAGTATCCAACTTGAGGCTTGTTACCGGTGAGGAGCTCGTATGCCGTCTTGCCGAGTAGCTTGTGAAGATATAAGCGATTTGTTGCGTGACAAGCTGTCTCAACCGCTTCTGCCCAAAAGTGCTTTGGCGTCTTGTATTCATCAAGCATCGTTCTTGCCATTTCGATGAGCGTCCGGTTCTTCCTCTCAACAACTCCATTTTGTTGAGGTGTGTACGTAGCCGAGAACTCGTGTGAAATCCCTTCTTCGTCAAGAAAGGTGTCCACATTTGCGTTCTTGAACTCCGTTCCGTTGTCACTCCGAACCTTCTTGATCTTCACATCAAACTGATTTTGAGCTTTCCTGGCGAAGTTTCTGAAGATCTTCTGGACCTGCGATTTGTGATTGAGGAAAAACACCCACGTAAATTTTGAAAAATCATCAACTATAACTAGACCAAAAGAATTTCCACCGAGACTCTTGTAGGCATTGGGACCAAAAAGATCCATGTGAAGCAGCTCGAGTGGCCTCCTTGTGGTCATAATGTTCTTCACAAGATGTCTTCCTCCAACCTGTTTACCTGCTTGACAAGCACTGCAAAGTCTATCCTTATCAAATATGACATCGTTAACTCCAAGGATATGATTTCCTTTAATAAGCTTGTCAAGGTTTCTCATGCCAACGTGACCTAGTCGTCTATGCCACAACCAACCTTTTGAGGATTTAGCAACAAAGCAAGTTTTAGGTTGTGCCTTTTTAGAGAAATCGACAATGTAAAGATCACCTCTACGCATACCCGTAAAGACCATTTTATGATTGTCTCGATGAAATACTTGGCAATCTACCTCAGTAAATAGGACATTCAAACCAGAAATCAGCAAGTCTAGATACTGAAAGTAAGTTGTAGCCAAGAGATTCAACGAGCATGACATTTTGAATGGAACTATCATGTGAGATGGCCACCTTACCAAGGCCAACCACTTTACCCTTTGAATTATCACCACAAGGTGACATATTTTCGAGGGCCGTCATTTTCCAGCAAGCTCACGAAACATCTCTTCATCTCCGGTCATATGATCAGTACATCCACTATCAAGAACCCATTCCTTTCCTCCTGATTCATATCCCCAAAGATTTGCCATAAGACCAAAATGTCTCATTGCATCATCAAGATCGAAGTCACTATCATCATCATCATAATATTCATGTTCATCATGATCTTGTGAACTCATCATTTCCTAGAGAGGTAATTCATTAGATAAATGCATCAAAGTGGTTACTTTTATGAATTCTTATAGCTTTGAGTATGATATCATTAATGATTCCAACATCTCCTTTAGCATGCTTAAGATTGGCAAGTTCAAAAGACATTTACCAAAACTAGGATCACTAGAGTTCATCTTACTCAAGGCAATAGATTTATGGAGAATTTCATCCAAAGTTTTCAAGGAATAATCGGGAAATCGTTCCTCAAGAAATTTCCATATGGTATAGGCACAATTGTGAGTAGGCAAACTAGCAATCAAATTTTTGGGCAATCCTCTAATGATGAGCTCAATAGTTCTAAGATTGCGAATCATGTCAATATCTTCATCTAGGGTAGGATGCAAAGGATCAATATGAGGTGCACAAGGGCTAGCAATATACTTGTTCAAATGATATTGATTGAAGATTACAAGCATCTCATTTTTCCACTCATGAAAATACTCTCCATCAAGAATAGGCACTCTATGTCTAAGACTCCCTAATGTAGACACATCCATCTTCCTCCAATGGTGATTAAACCAAGGCAATGGAGACCAAAGCTCTGATACCACTTGTAGGATCTAGAAGTAGATGTGTCTAGGGGGGTGATTAGACACTTAATGCTAAAGTTGCAATTTTTTAAGCTTTTTCGGTTTAAGTGGAGTTTAGGCACAATTTCAACACACACAATACATATCAAGCAAGCATGCAAAGAGTATATGAGCAGCGGAATGTAAAGCATGCAACTTGCAAGAATGTAAAGGGAAGGGTTTGGAAGATCAAACGCAATTGGAGACACGGATGTTTTTCCCGTGGTTCGGATAGGTGGTGCTATCCTACATCCACGTTGATGGAGACTTCAACCCACGAAGGGTAACGGTTGCGCGAGTCCACACAGGGCTCCACCCACGAAGGGTCCACGAAGAAGCAACCACCCACAAAGGGTCCATGAAGAAGCAACCTTGTCTATCCCACCATGGCCATCGCCCACACAGGACTTGCCTCACTAGCGGTAGATCTTCACGAAGTAGGCGATCTCCTTGCCCTTACAAACTCCTTGGTTCAACTCCACAATCTTGTCGGAGGCTCCCAAGTGACACCTAGCCAATCTAGGAGACACCACTCTCCAAGAAGTAACAAATGGTGTGTAGGTAATGAACTCCTTGCTCTTATGCTTCAAATGATAGTCTCCCCAACACTCAACTCTCTTTCATAGGATTTGGATTTTGTGGAAGAAGATTTGAGTGGAAAGCAACTTGGGAAGGCTAGAGATCAAGACTCATATGGTAGGAATGGAATATCTTGGTCTCAACACATGAGTAGGTGGTTCTCTCTCAGAACATATGAGTTGGAATGGTGTATGTGTTCTGATGGCTCTCTCTCACGAATGAAGAGGAGGTGGAGGGGTATATATAGCCTCCACACAAAATCCAACCGTTACACACAGTTTTCCAATCTCGGTGGGACCGAATCAACAAACTCGGTCGGACCGAAAATGTAAACCTAGTGACCGTTAGAGATTTTCGGTGGGACTGACATGCAACTCGGTAGGACCGATATGGTTAGGGTTTGGGCATAACGTAATCTCGGTGAGACCGATTACACAAACTCGGTGAGACCGAATTTGGTAATTAGCTAACCAGAGAGTTGGTCAGGCAAACTCGGTGGGACCGATTTGCTCTTTCGGTGAGACCGAAAAGTTACAAAGGGGAAACACTGAATTTACATTGCAATCTCGGTGGGACCGATTCGCTCTTTCGGTGAGACCGAAAAGTTACGAAAGGGAAACAGAGAGTTTGCAATCCCATCTCGGTGAGACCGAGATCCCTATCGGTAGGACCGAATTGCTAGGGTTTGGCAGTGGCTATGACAAGTGAAACTCGGTGGCGCCGGATAGGAAGAATCGGTAGGACCGAGTTTGGCTTAGGGTTTAGGTCATATGTGGATATGGGAAAGTAGTTGAGGGTTTTTGGAGCATATCACTAAGCACATGAAGCAAGAGGCTCATTAAGCAACACCTCATCCCTCCTTGATAGTATTGGCTTTTCCTATGGACTCAATGTGATCTTGGATCACTAAAATGTAAAATGAGAAGTCTTGAGCTTGAAGCTTTAATCAATCCTTTGTCCTTAGCATCTTGAAGGAGTTCCCACAACTTTTAGTCATGCCACTCCATTGGTTGAACTTATCTGAAACATGCTAGATAGAAACATTAGTTCCAACAAGAGATTGTTGTCATCAATTACCAAAACCACCTAGGGAGCACTTGTGCTTTCAAGTGCGGTGGTCCAGAAGGTTCAGTCCGCCAAAAGCAGACTGACTGAAGCTTGTACTAGCCTTTTAACAGGCTTTGAGGTAAGTAAAGAATGTGTAAATAATATTACCGCATAGACAGTAGCCCCTGATGCTCTGTTTGGCGTTCGGGAAGAAAAGCCGAATAGAGGATCAAATAAAATTCGCAGGAGTCTAACAAAAAGGAGTCAATATGCGTATGCAGGCTTCTCTGCTGGCGTCGCCGCACTGACTGCGGAAGTGGACACGCTAAAGCAGAACCTCGAGCAGTCCGAGCAAGAGCTCGGGCGTGCCAAGAAGCAGCTCGAGGACAAGGAAGGTAAGAAATACCTTGTTTAAATATATATAAAAAAGTGCAATTGCAAAAAATGACAGGATTATCGTGGCTATTGTAGGGGCCACGTCTGAGGTGGCGACCCTTAAGCAAGCGCTGGTCGAGGCCGAGAAGAGGGCGGCCACGGAGCGCACCGAGCGGGAGAAGTATGAGGCCCAGGTTGGCAAGGTGCGGCAAGAGCTCCAGGCTCTCATGAAAAACATGAGAGTTTGGAGCTTGACTCAAAGACGCGAGCGTCCGAGCTCGCGGTGGCTATTGAAAATGCCAAGTCTGCCAAGGCCGAATCCCAGAAGACCCTCCAGGAGTTGGATGAGGTGAAAAAGATAGCGGCGGGTAAGGCATTCTTTATGCAAAGCAAACACATAAACGTGAGTTACTTGTTACTTACCCGAATCCGGAGCTCTCCAGGAGCATTCGCAGATCTTCCCCGTAGCGTGTCCGATGCCGCCGCATTCTATCGAGCCGAGGAGGGCAGCTCGATAGAGAAGGTGTTCTGGTCTCAGTATGCTGAGGCCGGACACCCCGTGCCCCTGAGCGACCAGCTGAAGCAACTGGTCGAGCTCCACAAGGCGGCCGAACATGCCATGAAGGGCCTCATTGTTCGGCTATGGCCTGGAGGGGCTCTGCCTAGGAGCTATTTCGGGCTGGTGCGGCGGTTGGTGGAGGTCTGTCCAAGGCTCGAAGTCATCAAGCGCTCCGTCTGCATTGAAGGTGCCCGTAGTGCCCTTGCCCGTGCTAAGCTGCACTGGGGCAAGCTGGATGCTGAGAAGCTTGTGAAGGACGGGCCACCGCCGGGGAAAGAGCATCGCAAGCCCGAGAATTACTATAAGGATGTTCTGAAGGGTGCCCGCCTTGTGGCGGATGAATGTTCCAGGGATGTAATTTTTGAGTAAAACTCGCTCGTTTTGTCTGTGCCGCTGAAAACTTGTTCATATGCGCTAAGCAATTGCTATTGGAATTTAAAATATTACCTTCTGTGCGGCTGTTTATCAATTCTGAGAGATGGCGAGTCGTCGGCTTCTGCCCCCGTGCCGCTAGTGCTGGGGTGTTCGGGGATAAACCTGAGCGCTCTTTTTCCCATGTTTGGGTCCTTCGAGGGAGGCGCTCAGCACAACGAACAAGGCATCGGACTATAATGGCATGAACACTCTCACTTAGCCATAGAATTCTATAATTTTAAATTTCGGCGAAGCCCCTGGTATTCGGAAGACCGAGTTCGGGGCGCTATCCAGCCTTGGCCGGACAGAGCCGACTCCTCGCTCTAAGCGGCATAAGTCTTTAGGGACTCGAAAAACCTCTCCGAACAGCGGACAGTTCTCGCTTTCATCATGACAGTCAGTTTTAGCTTTCTCTACTGAGTGCTCGACCCAGCTCAACTGGGGCACAATCGCAAGTAAGTTCTCCTAGTCTACCTTAGCCGATAGGCGGAACGTAAGGCACCAAACATAGGAGCGGGCAAACCAACTATTTGACCCAAGACATGATTTCGGAGCCGATGCATATAATGCTATAAGTTCGGGGTGCCGCACTTGTTAAAGTGTTCGGACTTCTCACACCATATTGAGGGGTACTAAAGCCCCTGGCGTATTTTGGCCGTACCAAAGTGTACGGGTGCAACATGTCGTTAAGGAACATATATTTGTAAAAAAGGTAATGCAAAGAGAGACAAAAGCTATGCATTGTTTATTAAAAAGGGCTACGATCAAGCAGAGCGATACAAATAATGCGATAAGCAAAAGGTTGGACTATTTAACATGTCCGTTCCAGGGGCAGGCTGCGGAATGGTATGCGAAACAGGTATACTGCTCGTGATAGAACCACCTGGGAGTTCCGTAATGCGGCATGGCTTGTTGCTTCCCTGGTTCTTGCATCGTTTGTGCGGTAATTAAACTGCCGAACAGGCCTTCCGAAGAGTGGAGTCCTGAAAGTAAGAGAAAATTAAAAAATCGGCAGCCCCTGGTGCGGTTTAAGACGTGTTTCGGGCGTGCCGTGATGGTGCCCCTCCCCCTGTACCCATGGTATTTCTAGAGCGTAGTTATGTAAGCGAAGTACTGGTGTCGCATTTTTGCGAGGGCTGGGGTTGGGGCCGCATTGCTATGCCTACTCGGAACGTGCCAGGCGGTCTTGTTGTAGGTTACACCGGGCGCGCTTGACGGTGTCCGGACGTTTAATGGCCGGACTAGAGAACTGCCCGGAGAGGCTGCTTTGTACTTCCGCGGCAAGGGCCGCCGTGTGCTCCTCTGTTCGGAGAGAGCGTTCGGTGTTTCCATTGACCATAATTACTCCTCAAGGTCCTGGCATCTTGAGCTTAAGGTATGCGTAGTGCGGTACCGCATTGAACTTCGCGAATGCGGTTCGCCCGAGCAGTGCGTGATAGCCACTGCGGAATGGGACTATGTCGAAGATTAACTCCTCGCTTCGGAAATTATCCGGAGATCCGAAGACCACTTCAAGTGTGACTGAGCCTGTACAGTTGGCCTCTACACCTGGTATTACGCCTTTAAAGGTCGTTTTGGTGGGCTTAATCCTCGAGGGATCTATGCCCATTTTCCGCACTATATCCTGGTAAAGCAGGTTCAGGCTGCTGCCCCCGTCCATAAGGACTCTAGTGAGATGAAATCCGTCAATAATTGGGTCTAGAACCAATGCGGCGAATCCGCCATGACGGGTGCTAGTGGGATGGTCCCTTCGATCAAAGGTGATCGGGCAGGAGGACCATGGGTTGAACTTTGGGGCGACTGGCTCTACCGCGTATACGTCCCTTAACGCGCGCTTCCGCTCCCTCTTGGGGATGTGGGTTGCGTATATCATGTTCACCGTCCGCACTTGTGGGGGAAAACCCTTCTGTCCACTGTTGTTCGGCGCCGGGGCTCTTCGTCGTCATCTCTATGCAGCCCCGTGTCTTTATTTTCGGCATTTAACTTTCCTGCCTGCTTGAACACCCAACAATCCCTGTTGGTGTGATTGGCCGGCTTTTCGGGGGTGCCATGTATCTGGCACAAGCAGTCCAGTATTCGATCCAAACTGGACGAGCCCCTAGGATTTCTTTTGAATGGCTTTTTCCGCTGACCGGATTTATAGCCTCTGAATCCGGCATTAACTGCCGTATCCTCAGCATTGTCGCCGTTAGTGCGGCGCTTCTGCTTGTTGCGATGCGACCTGCCACTACTGTCCCTGGTATCTGAATTACCAGGGTTCTTGGTCATATTGTTGCTACGAGCAAGCCAGCTGTCTTCTCCCGCACAAAAGCGGGTCATGAGTGTCGTGAGTGCTGCCATAGATTTCGGCTTTTCCTGTCCAAGGTGCCGGGCAAGCCACTCGTCACGGATATTGTGCTTGAAGGCTGCTAGGGCCTCTGCGTCCGGACAGTCGACTATTTGATTTTTCTTTCTTAGGAACCTTGTCCAGAATTGCTTGGCCGATTCCTCTGGCTGTTTAATTACGTGGCTTAGGTCATCGGTGTCTGGTGGTCGCACATAAGTGCCCTGGAAATTGTCGAGGAATGCGGCTTCCAAGTCCTCCCAACAACCGATTGATCCTGCTGGCAAGCTGTTAAGCCAATGCTGAGCTGGTCCTTTTAGCTTGAGTGGGAGGTATTTGATGGCGTGGAGATCATCGCCGCGGGCCATGTGGATATGAAGGAGATAATCCTCGGTCCATACCGCAGGATCTGTTGTGCCATCATATGGTTCGATGTTTATGGGTTTGAAACCCTCACTTCATTTGTGAAGCATAGTGGGTGTGCGACGCCTCTATACTGGGCTATATCATGACGTAGCTCTAATGAGCTTTGTCTACTGTGTTCGGCCCTACCGGATTTGTGTCCGGCGTGACGGTTACCGTCTCGAGTCGTGGGGCGCCCACGCGACCCGTAGATTGATCTTGTTTTGCCTTGCCTTGTCCTCCAACATATCTCGCAGGTCTGGTGCATTTTCCCGTGCCTTGGTACGGGGTGCGGCTTGAGTGGAGGGCCGAGAGGCCTCTCTGTCGCGGCCACGAGGTGGCCGGTCGGCCGTATCAAGTGCTGGTGATGTAGGTTTAAGTGCTTCCTCCTCTAATCGGGGTAGCAACCTGCGCTTTGGGTAGCTCTTGGAGGGGCGTTCGAGTTTATGCTCTTCGGCCGCAAGGACTTCAGTCCATCTGTCGACTAGCAAATCTTGATCAGCTCTAAGCTGTTGCTGTTTTTTCTTGAGGCTTCTTGCCATGGCCATAAGCCTACGTTGAAAACGCTCTTGCTCGATGGGATCCTCTGGCACGATGAATTCGTCGTCATCGAGGCTTGCCTCGTCTTCAGAGGGAGGCGTATAATTATCGTCCTCGACCTCTCTGTCTGCCGCTCTCTCATGAGGGCTGGCTTCTCCATCCTCCTGTGTTGAATCTTGCTGGAGGGGGTTTTCTTCGGCATTCTCCGGAGTATTATTATCTCCCGTGCTGGAATCACCGTATTTGCTTTGGCGGGATTTTGAGCGGCGCCGCTGACGCTGGCGCTTAGGCTGTTTCTTGGAGGGGTCATCCTCCGCTGTTCCATCGCCATCTCCTTCTTTTGGGGTGTCCACCATGTATATGTCATACGACGAGGTGGCTTTCCAGGGGCCAACAGGCGTTGGTTCTTCATCGTCTCCTACATCGGTGTCCATACCGTCCATGTCTTTGGAGTCGAAGTCGAGCATGTGGGTTAAATCGTCGACAGTGGCTACAAAGTGGGTGGTGGGTGGACTTTGAATTTCTTAATCGTCCGTATCCCAACCTTGCTGACCGTAGTCCGGCCAGGGCTCTCCGGATAAAGAGAGAGACTTTAGTGTCTTCAGAATATCGCCGAAAGGCGAGTGCTGAAAGATGTCCGCGGCAGTAAACTCCATGATCGGCGCCCAATCAGATTCGATCGGCAGGGCCGCGGAGGGTTCGGAGTCCGGAGGGGAGTCCGGCTCCATGGAGTCACGAGTCTCGCGGAGTGCGAGGCTGGTGTTCGGCTCGATCGCCGTTGAGATCGCAGCCCCCGAGGCGGCGCCCAACCACCCATCCTCAATCGGCGTAGTTGGCTCCGAATTAAGGGTCGAAGCCGATGCGGGTGCGGCCTCCAGGGAACTCTTTGGTGGCAGAGCTAGATCATGCTCGTCGTGACAGTGCGGCGCGCTCGGCAGTGGCTCGAATTCCGTCGAGGATCAAGTCCCCGCGGATGTCAGCCGTGTAGTTTAAACTTCCAAATCTGACCTGAACGGCCAGGGGCATAGCTTTCGATCTGCTCCAGATGGCCAAGTGAATTGGCCCGCAGTGCGAAGCCGCCAAGACGAAGATCTGTCCGGGGAGGAAGGTCTCACCCTGGACTGCATCGCTATGATGATCGTAGGAGCCATCAAGCCTGACGACGACACAGAGGAACTCTCAATGAAAGCACCAATGTCGGTGTCAAAACCGGCGGATCTCGGGTAGGGGGTCCCGAACTGTGCGTCTAGGCCGGATGGTAACAGGAGGCAAGGGACACGAGTTTTACCCAGGTTCGGGCCCTCTTGATGGAGGTAAAACCCTACGTCCTGCTTGATTAATATTGATGATATGGGTAGTATAGAGTAGATCTACCACGAGATCGGAGAGGCTAAACCCTAGAAGCTAGCCTATGGTATGATTGTTGTTCTGTATGTGTCCTACGGACTAAAGCCCTCCGGTTTATATAGACACCGGAGAGGGTTAGGGTTACACAAAGTCGATTACAATGGTAGGAGATCTACATATCCGTATCGCCAAGCTTGCCTTCCACGCCAAGGAAAGTCCCTTCCGGACACGGGACGAAGTCTTCAATCTTGTATCTTCATAGTCCAGGAGTCCGGCTGAAGGTATATCCGGTACCATCCTCGAACACTTCCCATCCAATTTAATTAGATCCTAATCATGCAATGTTTGAGGATTGATCTAATGCAATAAAACTGGGTAGTAGGAGGTATGATCAAAGTGTTACTTGCCTTGCTGATGATCCGCGAAACCTAGAGATTCGAAGTAACAGGCGGCGCACTCCGGGTATTCTATCGCAGACAAACAAACAAGCATACAATAAGTATTCATCTAATGCACAGGTAAAACTCAAATAAGAGATCTAACCAGAAAGGTTCAACTTAAGAACTCCGGTTTGCAAAAAGAATCAAATCAAACGAAGCAATGAAAGTCAAACGGCAAAAGAAACAAGCTTCGTTTACTATTCTGGATCTAGGGAAATTTTTACACTAGCAAAACTTTTTTAAGTTGGTTAAACGGATAGAGGGTTTCGAGACGAAACTCCAGGCGCTTGAATCGCCTGAATCCGATAAACGAGCGAAAAGTTATACTAAAACGAAAATCGGATCAGGAATCGCGATCAGAAAAATCACGGATTTAATGTGAGAAAAAAGAAAAACGACGAACGTTCGCTAGAATGAACGAACGGATGAACGCTCGCTAAATAAATAAATCGGAAAACCGATCTATTTAAAAAAACCGAAACTAAAAAAACCGCGACTTTTTTTCTCTTTTTTTTAAATTATTCCGCGCAGAAAAACAAATAAAAGAAATACTAAACGGACTCCAAAAATCCCGAAATAAATTTTCCCGGGCTTCTAAAATCAAGCCGCACAAGGTGAACATTTATTTGGGGCCTAAATGCAATTTTGAAAAATGCACATTTTTCCTAAATTCAAATAAAATACCGAAAAACTCCGAAATAAAATCTTATTTGATTTTATTATTAAATCCTCAATATTTATTTATTTTGGGAAAGTCATTTTATTCCCTCTCTCATATTTTTGTAATAGAAATAATTGATGATAAGATAATTAAAATCAAATGATCCTATTCGCAAAATTTGAGAAAACTCAAACATGAAAATAACGAAATCCCCAACTCTCTCCGTGGGTCCTTGAGTTGCGTGGAATTTCTAGGATCAAAACCAAAAGAAAATAAATTATGATATGCAATGATGATCTAATGTATAACATTCCAAATTGAAAATTTGGGATGTTACATTTGTCCTTCTCGAAAACAATCTCCATTACCGGTTACATGATGTAAATCTACCATGAAAGAATGTGAGAGAACTAAACAAAATGAACTGAATGAGCAACCACCTAAATATCAATAGGATACATTGCTAAAAATGCAAGTAATAGTGAATAAAAATGATAGGCCAATGGTCCCACAAGAATTAAATCAAGTTCAAATGCAATATACAAAATCATGAACAAAACCCTCTACCAATTGTATAGCATCATTTCCACCAAGGTGGTTGGTGGTCCTCATCACCATGTGGCCTAGATGCCTGATGACGTATCGCTTTTGTCTAGATTATGCCCGGCCCTTGCTCGGGTCTGGTAAACTCTTCTTTCATGTGTCACTCAGAAAGTACCAGCAAATTGTGCTTTGTGGAGACCCCAGAAGAACACCATCCACGAGGGGAATGCAAGGTGTTGACTTGCCAGTCTTCATGTCAAAAACCATGCCTTGATCCCTTTCCCCTCCCGTCGATCCAGTACACACAATCACCCTTGAGTCCCGGAATGCCTTCTGCGTTTATCGACATTGAATTGTTCCTCCCAATAAACACCGAGTATCCCCATAAGTCAGACATAGCGTCCCAACATGGTTGACGTTGGGGGTCATACCTCAGAACAAATATTTCATCATGTGCTACACGGCATCGACCCCCTTCCGGCAGCTGCAAAGTAACTGTACACGACACATTCCTCCAGATCTGGTACAAGTTACCATCGCAGAACACCAGGTTCTTGACACTAGTGAAAGTCGAGATTGTGTTGTATGGTAGGGCGAAACTGGTGGTGGTGTCGAACGATAGGTTGCTTCCCACAGACGACAACAATGCCTTAATGGTGGCCGGTGCATTTAGATCCGGCCATGTCCCATGCATCTGGATGATTTTCCTATTATGCACTGCAGGATATGCTGATTTGTTTCCCTCGAGAAGGTTCCCGACGGCGGCGTTGTGGCAGGAAGAGCACATGAACGTCTCCAAACCGAGTGAGGCAGTAGACCCTACCATTTTCATGGTAGATGAGGTCGGCGAGCTGGTCTCCAACGGTGAGGCGGATGGGGTCGAGGATGGCCCACCTCCTTGTTGGGGAACGCAGTATTTCAAAAAAATTCCTACGATCACGCAAGATCTATCTAGGGATGCATAGCAGCAAGAGCGGAGAGTGTGTCCACGTACCCTCGTAGACCGAAAGCGGAAGCGCTAAGAAACGCGGTTGATGTAGTCGAACGTCTTCGCGATCCAACCAATCAAGTACCGAGCACACGACACCTCCGCGGTCTGCACACGTTCAACTCGGTGATGTCCCTCGAACTCTAGATCCAGCTGAGGCCGAGGGAGAGTTTCGTCAGCACAACGATGGTGATGATGAAGTTACCGACGTAGGGCTTCGCCTAAGCACTACGACAATATGACCGAGGTGGAAATCTGTGGAGAGGGGCATCGCACACGGCTAAGAGATCAACTTATGTGTCTATGGGGTGCCCCCCTCCCCATATATAAAGGAGTGTAGGAGGGGAGGGCCGGCCTCCTATGGCGCGCCCCAAGGGGTGGATTCCTACTCCTAGTAGGAGTAGGTCTTCCCCCTTCCCTAGTTGGAATAGGAGAAGAAGGAAGAGGCAGAGGGAGAGAAGGAAAGGGGGGTCGGCTCCCCTCCCAATTCGGATTGGGCTTGGTAGGCGCGCGCCTCCCACTTGGCCACCTCCTCCTCTCTCCCACCATAGACCATTAAGGCCCATTAACTCCCCGGGGGGTTCCAGCAACCCCCCGGTACTCTGGAAAATTCCCGAACCTATCCAAAACCTTTCCGGTGTCCAAACATAGCCTTCCAATATATCAATCTTTATGTCTCGACCATTTCAAGACTCCTCGTCATGTCCGTGATCACATACGGGACTCTGAACTACCTTCAGTACATCAAATCACATAACTCATAATACATATCATCATCGAACGTTAAGCGTGCGGACCCTACGGGTTCGAGAACTATGTAGACATGACCGAGACTCATCTCCGTTCAATAACCAATAGCAGAACCTGGATGCTCATATTGGTTCCCACATATTCTACGAAGATCTTTATCGGTCAAACCACATAACAACATACGTTTGTTCCCTCTGTCATCGGTATGTTACTTGCCCGAGATTCGATCGTCGGTATGATCGTACCAAGTTCAATCTCGTTACCGGAAAGTCTCTTTACTCGTTCCGTAATGCAACATCCTGGAACTAACTCATTAGTCACATTTCTTGCAAGGCTTATAGTGATGTGCATTACCGAGAGGGCCTAGAGATACCTCTCCGGCAATCAGAGTGACAAATCCTAATCTCGATCTATGCCAACTCAACAAACACCATCGGAGACACATGTAGATCATATTTATAATCACCCTGTTATGTTGTGACATTTCATAACACACCAAGTGTTCCTCCGGTATTCAGGAGTTGCATAATCTCATAGTCATGGGAACATGTATAAGTTATGGAGAAAGAAATAGTAATAAACTAAACGATCATAGTGCTAAGCTAACGGATGGGTCAAGTCAATCACATCATTCTCTAATGATGTGATCCCGTTCATCAAATGACAACTCGTGTCTATGGTTAGGAAACTTAACCATCTTTGATTAACGAGCTAGTCAAGTTGAGGCATACTAGTGACACTCTGTTTGTCTATGTATTCACACATGTACTAAGTTTCCGGTTAATACAATTCTAGCATGAATAATAAACATTTATCATGATATAAGGAAATATAAATAACAACTTTATTATTGCCTCTTGGGCATATTTCCTTCACTCCTGGCCCCTGCAATGACATAGGCAACCCTATTGATGTCACGGATCACAGCGGCCACGAAGTCGTCAGTGGTAGGGTTGGGTGCGAAGATGATCTTGAAGACGAGGCGGCTGTCATAGACAAGCGGGGGTAGGAGGATCTCGGCGGTTGTGATGGGGTGGAAGAGGCTGAGCAGGCTACGGACGTCGTCAATGTGGACGGAGAGGGCGAGCCATCCGCTACACCAGCCGAGACAGGTCCTGACCGAGTGGATGGTGGTGAGCTTGAAGGAGCGACGCGCGGCGGGGCAGAGCTTGCCCGAAGGGATGGCTTTGAGCTCAAAGGAGCAACGCGCGAGGATTGAGGCTGCGGTTGTACGATGCTTGACGGCAGCGGTGATGCAGCGCTTGGCAGGGTCGTCTCCATGGTCGATGAGCAGCGACGGTGATGGCGGCACAAGCATGCGACGCCATCTCGTGCAGGTGCCCCGCACACTCGCGTAGCACTTGAGGTCATCAAGGCCGTCGGCGGTGTGGTAGACAAGCTCCGGTGGTAGGTCCGTCCAGGCCGGGCCTGGCGGCATGGCGGGGCTAGGATTCTGGCGAGGTTGGAAAATTTCTAAATGAATAATGAGGGGATTTCGCTCACGCATACAATGAAAGAAAGAGAGAAGCTGTGTGCTCTCGCTTATGATGGAAATCTTTTAAAGCATTCGACTCAGCCACAGAAACGTGCATGTGGAAAACTGCTTCCAGAAATTGTGGTAACAACTCTATTTTATGTTGTTTTTGGTAAGTCATGATTTGCTTCCATCAAATCAATATAAATTTACTTAATGGTTCAAGAAATTACGTAAAAGACTCAAATTTGTTTTCCTTGGTAATTCACGATTGCTTCCTGTTTTTTTTGGTAAGTCATGATTGCTTGAAATAGAAATATACTCCCAAAGTCCCGAATTAGTTGACTCAGATTTGTCCAAATATGGATATGTATGTAGACACGGTTTAGTGTTCGATACATCTATATCTGAATAAATCTAAGTCAATTAATTTAGGGCGGAGGTTGTACAAAAGATTAATAATTTCTAGAAATTACAGATTTGCTTCCAACAAACAACTAAAATGTTTTTTCTTGTAGCACTAGGGTGGCATGGGCACTTCAATTTTGGCCAACGCTTAGCGTGGGACCATCGACGCGCTCGATCATCGTTGTGTGGGCCGTCCGTTGTGAGTCATGTGGGCTATTTCAATAGTAAAAGCTTTGCCCCAACTCTATCTCCTGTAGGTCCCTCAAAAAAACTAAGGTGGAAAAAACATTGTTGAAACACGGGTTGTTGTTGCAGTAACGTCCCTCGCATCTAGCAGCAGCTCGCCATCCCCTCGCTCTGACACCACACTCTCCACCTCGAAACCGTGATGGTTATGGTCGTAGCATGTTCGTAGGCCAGCCCAACATCCCATCTGTGAGCCGCAACATCGACGGGTGGTGTCGCAACAACATTTTTGCTGGTCACAACACATAGCGACATTGGTCCCAGCACATCAAAGTGCCAATCCCAGCATGTGGACCATGGTAGTAGCACACTGAGCTGTCGTTCCCAGCATGGGGTGACATGGTCGCATACCCCCCCCCCCCCCCCAATTTTGTTGTCTGGCTGTCATCACCGTATCATCATAGCCACACAAGAGTTCACTACCTTGCATAGTGGTCATGGCCAGTCGCCGGATGTAGCAACGTGTGTTTCGGCTTGCAGCTTTAACACCACAACAATGACGGGGGAGGTGGAGAAGGAGGTCCATGACGAGCATGGGAGGGGGAAATTGAAACCATCATGATCACCAACACTTTGTTCATCATCAGGATCATCATCTCCATCAACATCTTCACCCACACCATCTCATCTTCAAACCCTAGATCATCCCTCTTGCTCAATCTTTGTATCAAAGCTTAGATTGGTCCTGGGAGTACTTGTATGTGTTGATTACACCTTGTAATTGTGGCATAGGATAATTATTGATGAAAGATTGTTATGTTCAGATTGTTCTTCGTATATACATACGTACTAATCATGATCCATATGATGTCTTGTGAGTAGATCCATTAGTTCTTGAAGACATGGTAGAAGTATGGTTTCCATTAGTCATTTGAAGTTGATTGCCATTTGTCGGTGGGTGTCCTTGAAAGCATGCAACACAAGGAGTAGAGGCAGCCCCTTTTGTTGGTTCGAGCACGGCGTGGCGAAAAGAACTAAGATATTTGCTCCGATAGTGCTGCTAATGTCTAATGAATGTAAAGGATTCCAAATATGCGATCTTTATTCCGTTTCCACTGGAAATGGGCTATTTATAGACGAAATCAAGTTAATATATGGAAAGAAGTAAAGAGGAGATAAAGGAGATCAAGTGGGAGGTGCACCAGAGAAGATAGAGCAAAGGACAACGTTCCATATGACCACACACACTCGTATGCCCGCTCATATGGACTGCCAAATGCGCCACCTGATCCACCTGAATAGACTATATTAAAGGCCTCATGCTAGAAGAGTAGCAGAACATGTTGGGGAACGTAGCAGAATTTTAAAATTTTCTACGCATCACCAAGATTAATCTATGGAGTCATCTAGCAACGAGGGAGAGAGGAGTGCATCTACATACCCTTGTAGATTGCGCGCGGAAGCGTTCAAGAGAACGGGGTTGATGGAGTCGTACTCAACGTGATCCAAATCACCGATGACCTAGTGCCGAACGGACGGCACCTTCGCATTCAACACACGTACGGTTGGGAAGACGTCTCCTCCAACTTGATCCAGCAAGGGGGAAGGAGAGGTTGATGAAGATCCAGCAGCACGACGGCGTGGTGGTGGATGCAGCAGGATCCCGGTAGGGCTTCGCCAAGCACAAGCGGGGAGGGGAGGTGTTATGGAGGGAGAGGGAGGCGCCAAAAGCAAGGGGTGCGGCTGACCTCCCTCCCCCCTCTTTATATAGAGGCCTTGGGGGGCGCCGGCCCTAGGAGATGGATCTCCAAGGGGGCGGCGGCCAAGGGGGGGCTTCCCCCCCCAAGCAATGGGGGGCGCCCCCACCCCTAGGGTTTCCCAACCCTAGGCGCAGGACAGGCCCAAGGGGGGGGGCGCACCAGCCCACTAGGGGCTGGTCCCCACCTAATTCAACCCATGGGGCCCTCTGGGATAGGTGGCCCCACCCGGTGGACCCCCGGGACCCTTCCGGTGGTCCCGGTACAATACCCGTATATGCCCCCGAACCTTTCCGGTGACCGTATGACAACTTCCTACATATAAATCTTCACCTCCGGACCATTCCGGAACTCCTCGTGACGTCCGGGATCTCATCCGGGACTCCGAACAACATTCGGTAATCACATACAAGTCTTCCTAACAACCCTAGCGTCACCGAACCTTAAGTGTGTAGACCCTACGGGTTCGGGAGACATGCAGACATGACCGAGACGACTCTCCGGTCAATAACCAACAGCGGGATCTGGATACCCATGTTGGCTCCCACATGCTCCACGATGATCTCATCGGATGAACCACGATGTCGAGGATTCAATCAATCCGTATACAATTCCCTTTGTCAATCGGTACGTTACTTGCCCGAGACTCGATCGTCGGTATCCCAATACCTTGTTCAGTCTCGTTACCGGCAAGTCACTTTACTCGTACCGTAATGCATGATCCCGTGATCAACCACTTGATCACATTGAGCTCATTATGATGATGCATTACCGAGTGGGCCCAGAGATACCTCTCCGTCATACGGAGTGACAAATCCCAGTCTCGATTCATGCCAACCCAACAGACACTTTCGGAGATACCTGTAATGTACCTTTATAGTCACCCAGTTACGTTGTGACGTTTGGCACACCCAAGGCACTCCTACGGTATCCGGGAGTTGCACAATCTCATGGTCTAAGGAAATGATACTTGACATTCAGAAAAGCTACAGCAAACGAACTACACGATCTTTGAGCTAAGCTGCTAGGATTGGGTCTTGTCCATCACATCATTCTCCTAATGATGTGATCCCGTTATCAATGACATCCAATGTCCATAGTCAGGAAACCATGACTATCTTTTGATCAACGAGCTAGTCAACTAGAGGCTCACTAGGGACGTGTTGTGGTCTATGTATTCACACATGTATTACGATTTCCGGATAACACAATTATAGCATGAACAATAGACAATTATCATGAACAAAGAAATATAATAATAACCATTTTATTATTGCCTCTAGGGCATATTTCCAACAGTCTCCCACTTGCACTAGAGTCAATATTCTAGTTACATTGTGATGAATCGAACACCCATGCAGTTCTGGTGTTGATCATGTTTTGCTCTAGGGAGAGGTTTAGTCAACGGATCTGCCACATTCAGGTCCGTATGTACTTTACAAATCTCTATGTCTCCATTTTGAACACTTTCATGAATGGAGTTGAAGCGACGCTTGATATGCCTGGTCTTCCTGTGAAACCTGGGCTCCTTGGCAAGGGCAATAGCTCCAGTGTTGTCACAGAAGAGAGTCATCGGGCCCGACGCATTGGGTATGACTCCTAGGTCGGTAATGAACTCCTTCACCCAGACTGCTTCTTGTGCTGCCTCCGAGGCTGCCATGTACTCCGCTTCACATGTAGATCCCGCCACAACACTTTGCTTGCAACTGCACCAGCTTACTGCCCCACCATTCAAAATATACACGTATCCGGTTTGTGACTTAGAGTCATCCAGATCTGTGTCGAAGCTAGCATCGACGTAACCCTTTACGACGAGCTCTTCGTCACCTCCATAAACGAGAAACATTTCCTTAGTCCTTTTCAGGTACTTCAGGATATTCTTGACCGCTGTCCAGTGTTCCATGCCGGGATTACTTTGGTACCTTCCTACCAAACTTACGGCAAGGTTTACATCAGGTCTGGTACACAGCATAGCATACATGATAGACCCTATGGCCGAGGCATAGGGGACGACACTCATCTTTTCTCTATCTTCTGCCGTGGTCGGGCATTGAGCCGTGCTCAATCTCGTACCTTGCAATACAGGCAAGAACCCCTTCTTTGACTGATCCATTTTGAACTTCTTCAATATCTTGTCAAGGTACGTACTCTGTGAAAGACCAATGAGGCGTCTCGATCTATCTCTATAGATCTTGATGCCTAATATATAAGCAGCTTCTCCAAGGTCCTTCATTGAAAAACACTTGTTCAAGTAGGCCTTTATGCTTTCCAAGAATTCTATATCATTTCCCATCAACAGTATGTCATCCACATACAATATGAGAAATGCTACAGAGCTCCCACTCACTTTCTTGTAAATGCAGCTTCTCCATAAGTCTGCATAAACCCAAACGCTTTGATCATCTCATCAAAACGAATGTTCCAACTCCGAGATGCTTGCACCAGCCCATAGATCGAGCGTTGGAGCTTGCACACCTTGTCAGCATTCTTAGGATCGACAAAACCTTCCGGCTGCATCATATACAATTTCCTTAGAACCATTAAGAATGCTTTTAACGTCATTTCATCTCATAATCATAGAATGCGGGAATTTCTAACATGATTTGGACGGACTTCAGCTTCGCTACGGGTGAGAAAGTCTCATCGTAGTCAACCCCTTGAACTTGTCGATAACCCTTAGCGATAAGCCGAGCTTTATAGATGGTTACATACCATCCGCTGTCTGTCTCCTTCTTAAAGATCCATTTATTTTCTATGGCTCGCCGCTCAACGGGCAAGTCAGTCAAAGTCCATACTTCGTTTTCATACATGGATCCTATCTCGGATTTCATGTCTTCTAGCCATTTGTCGGAATCTGGGCCCGCCATCGCTTCTTCATAGTTCGAAGGTTCACTGTTGTCTAACAACATGATTTCCAAGACAGGGTTGCCGTACCACTCTGGTGCGGAACGTGTCCTTGTGGACCTACGAAGTTCAGTAGCAACTTCATCTGAAGTTTCATGATCATTATCATTAATTTCCTCTCTAGTCGGTGCAGGCACCTCAGGAACATTTTCTTGAGTTGCGCCATTTTCCGGTTCAAGAGGTAATACTTCATCAAGTTCTACTTTCCTCCCACTTACTTCTTTCGAGAGAATCTCCTTCTCGAGAAAGGATCCATTCTTGGCAACAAAGATCTTGCCTTCGGATCTTGAGGTAGAAGGTATACCCAATAGTTTCTTTAGGGTATCCTATGAAGACGCATTTTTCCGACTTGGGTTCGAGCTTTTCAGGTTGAAGTTTTCTTGACATAAGCATCGCATCCCCAAACTTTTAGAAACGACAGCTTAGGTTTCTTCCCAAACCATAATTCATACGGTGTCGTCTCAACGGATTTCGACGGAGCCCTATTTAAAGTGAATGCGGCAGTCTCTAAAGCATAGCCCCAAAATGATAGGTAAATCGGTAAGAGACATCATAGATCGCACCATATCTAATAGAGTGCGATTACGACGTTCGGACACACCATTACGCTGAGGTGTTCCAGGCGGCGTGAGTTGTGAAACTATTCCACATTTTCTTAAGTGTGTGCCAAATTCGTGACTCAAGTATTCTCCCCCACGATCTGATCGCAAGAACTTGATTTTCTGTCACGTTGATTCTCAACCTCACTCTGAAATTCCTTGAACTTTTCAAAGGTTTCAGACTTGTGTTTCATTAAGTAGACATACCATATCTACTCAAGTCATCAGTGAGGGTGAGAACATAACGATAGCCACCGCGAGCCTCAACACTCATTGGACCGCACACATCAGTATGTATGATTTCCAATAAGTTGGTTGCTCGCTCCATTGTTCCTGAGAACGGAGTCTTGGTCATTTTACCCATGAGGCATGGTTCGCACGTGTCAAATGATTCGTAATCAAGAGACTCTAAAAGTCCATCTGCATGGAGCTTCTTCATGCGTTTGACACCTATGTGACCAAGGCGGCAGTGCCACAAGTATGTGGGACTATCATTATCAACCTTACATCTTTTGGTATTCACACTATGAATATGTGTACATTACGCTCGAGATTCATTAAGAATAAACCATTCACCATCGGAGCATGACCATAAAACATATCTCTCATATAAATAGAACAACCATTATTCTCGGATTTAAATGAGTAGCCATCTCGAATTAAACGAGATCCTGATACAATGTTCATGCTCAAAGCTGGCACTAAATAACAATTATTGAGGTTTAAAACTAATCCCGTAGGTAAATGTAGAGGTAGCGTGCCGACGGCGATCACATCGACCTTGGAACCATTCCCGACGCGCATCGTCACCTCGTCCTTCGCCAGTCTCCGCTTATTCGCAGCTCCTGCTTTGAGTTACAAATGTGAGCAACCGCACCGGTATCAAATACCCAGGAGCTACTACGAGTACTGGTAAGGTACATCAATTACATGTATATCACATATACCTTTCGTGTTGCCGGCCTTCTTGTCCGCTAAGTATTTGGGGCAGTTCCGCTTCCAGTGACCACTTCCCTTGCAATAAAAACACTCAGTCTCAGGCTTGGGTCCATTCTTGGCTTCTTCCCGGCAGCTTGCTTACCGGGCACGGCAACTCCCTTGCCGTCCTTCTTGAAGTTCTTCTTACCCTTGCCTTTCTTGAACTTAGTGGTTTTATTCACCATCAACACTTGATGTTCCTTTTTGATTTCCACCTCTGCTGATTTCAGCATTGAATACACCTCAGGAATGGTCTTTTCCATCCCCTGCATATTGAAGTTCATCACAAAGCTCTTGTAGCTCGGTGGAAGCGACTGAAGGATTCTGTCAATGACCGCGTCATCTGGGAGATTAACTCCCAGCTGAGTCAAGCGGTTATGCAACCCAGACATTTTGAGTATGTGCTTGGTTGGAAATATGCCCTAGAGGCAATAATAAAATGGTTATTATTATATTTTTTGTTCATGATAATTGTCTATTGTTCATGCTATAATTGTGTTATCCGGAAATCGTAATACATGTGTGAATACATAGACCACAACACATCCCTAGTGAGCCTCTAGTTGACTAGCTCGTTGATCAAAGGATAGTCATGGTTTCCTGACTATGGACATTAGATGTCATTGATAACGGGATCACATCATTAGGAGAATGATGTGATGGACAAGACCCAATCCTAAGCTTAGCTCAAAGATCGTGTAGTTCGTTTGCTAAGCTTTTCTAATGTCAAGTATCATTTCCTTAGACCATGAGATTGTGCAACTCCCGGATACCGTAGGAGTGCTTTGGGTGTGCCAAACGTCACAACGTAACTGGGTGGCTATAAAGGTACACTACAGGTATCTCCGAAAGTGTCTGTTGGGTTGGCACGAATCGAGACTGGGATTTGTCACTCCGTGTAAACGGAGAGGTATCTCTGGGCCCACTCGGTAGGACATCATTCATAATGTGCACAATGTGACAAGGAGTTGATCACGGGATGATGTGTTACGGAACGAGTAAAGAGACTTGCCGGTAACGAGATTGAACAAGGTATCGGGATACCGACGATCGAATCTCGGGCAAGTACACCGCTGGACAAAGGGAATTGTATACGGGATTGATTAAGTCCTCGACATCGTGGTTCATCCGATGAGATCATCGAGGAGCATGTGGGAGCCAACATGGGTATCCAGATCCCGCTGTTGGTTATTGACCGGAGAGGCGTCTCGGTCATGTCTGCGTGTCTCCTGAACCCGTAGGGTCTACACACTTAAGGTTTGATGACGCTATGGTTGTAGAGATATTAGTATGCAGTAACCCGAAGTTGTTTGGAGTCCCGGATGAGATCCCGGACGTCACGAGGAGTTCCGGAATGGTCCAGAGGTAAAGATTTATATATAGGAAGTCCAGTTTCGGCCAGCGGGAAGGTTTCGGGGGTTACCGGTATTGTATCGGGACCACCAGAAGGGTCCTGGGGGTCCACCGGATGGGGCCACCTATCCCGGAGGGCCCCATGGGCTGTAGTGGCGTGGGAACCAGCCCCTGATGGGCTGGTGCGCCCCACCCAAGAGCCGAAGGCGCCTAGGGTTGGAAACCATAGGGGGCCGTTGCCCCCCCCCAGGGGGCATGCGCCCCCCTGGTTGGAAACCCTAAGGGGGCCGTTGCCCCCAGGGCCCCCCCTTTTAGATGGGATCTCCAAGGGGGCATGCGCCCCCCCTAGCCCCTATATATAGTGGAAGGGAGGAGGGCAGCGTACCTTGCTCTTGGCGCCTCCCTCTCCCTCCGTAACACCTCTCCTCCCCGCTTGTGCTTGGCGAAGCCCTGCCGGGATCCTGCTGCATCCACCACCACGCCGTCGTGCTGCTGGATCTTCATCAACCTCTCCTTCCCCCTTGCTGGATCAAGAAGGAGGAGACGTCTTCCCAACCGTACGTGTGTTGAACGCGGAGGTGCTGTCCGTTCGGCACTTGGTCATCGGTGATTTGGATCACGGCGAGTACGACTCCATCATCCCCGTTCACTTGAACGCTTCCGCTCGCGATCTACAAGGGTATGTAGATGCACTCCTATTCCCCTTTGCTAGAATACTCCATAGATTGATCTTGGTGATGCGTAGAAATTTAATTTCTGCTACGATCCCCAACAGTGGCATCATGAGCTAGGTCTATGCGTAGTTACTATGCACGAGTAGAACACAAAGTAGTTGTGGGCGTCGATATTGTCAATTTGCTTGCCGTTACTAGTCTTATCTTGATTCGGCGCATTGTGGGATGAAGCGGCCCGGACCAACCTTACACGTACGCTTACGTGAGACCGGTTCCACCGACTGACATGCACTAGTTGCATAAGGTGGCTGGCGGGTGTCTGTCTCTCCCACTTTAGTCGGATCGGATTCGATGAACAGGGTCCTTATGAAGGGTAAATAGAAATTGGCAATTCACGTTGTGGTTTTGGCGTAGGTAAGAAACGTTCTTGCTAGAAACCTATAGCAGCCACGTAAATACTTGCAACAACAATTAGAGCACGTCTAACTTGGTTTTGCAGCAAGTATTTTGTGATGTGATATGGCCAAAGGTTGTGATGAATGATGAATGATATATGTGATGTATGAGATTGATCATGTTCTTGTAATAGGAATCACGACTTGCATGTTGATGAGTATGACAACCGGCAGGAGCCATAGGAGTTGTCTTTATTTATTTATGACCTGCGTGTCAACATAAACGTCATGTAATTACTTTACTTTATTGCTAAAGCGTTAGCCATAGTAGTAGAAGATATGACAGCTTCAAGAGACAGACTATGACATGATGATGGAGATCATGGTGTCATGCCGGTGACAACG
>NC_053026.1:398383539-398399403 GCF_003073215.2 Triticum urartu | reverse complement strand
ATCAATGTCTGGTCGATGCGGGGAGCGGGAACGGATCTTGCGGGCACGCCTTGTTGAGGTTGGTGAAGTCGACACACATGCGTTCCTTCCCTCCCTTCTTTGGCACAACGACAGGGTTGGCCAACCAATCTGGGTATCGGACCTCGCGAATGACCCCAGCGGCTCTAATTTGCGGGTCTCTTGGACGATGAAGGCCTGCTTTTCTGTGGACTGCCGCCTGGCCTTCTGCTTCACAGGGCGCACGTTGGGGCACACGTTGAGGTGATGCTCGATTATGCTCCTAGGGATCCCTGCCAACTGGTCGGCTCCCAAGCGAATACCTTCTTGTTTGCAGCAGGAACCCGACCAGGGCCTCCTCCTGCTCGGGTTTGAGGTGGGCGCCTATGGTGAAAGTGGCGTTGGTGGACCCGTCCTCATCGACGGGTATCTGCTTGGTTTCTGCCTTGTCTTGGGTGAACAACTGTTCTTCTTGCGGGCGCAGCCCCCTTGGGCTCGGGGCTCCAAGTCGGCGGGCTGTGCCGACGCGCGTCTTGAAGACGAGCTTGAGCACCCCAGAGCGTCCGTTTCCCCTGCACGGTGAGGACACCGCTGCTCCCGGGCATCTTCATGAGGTTGTACGTCGGGTGCGTTCGCGGCCATGAACTGGGCCAGCGCCGGGTAGCCGAGGATGGCGTTGTAGGGGAGGGCGATGGGGGCGATGTCGAAGTCGACCAGCTCCGTGCGGAAGTTGTCGTAGGTGCCGAAGGTCACTGGGAGCCGGATCTGTCCCAAGGAGCTGGACGACCTGCCCCCAACGCCTGAGAAGGGCCGGCTGGGCTGCAGCCGTTCCAGGGGTATGCAGAGGAGGTTGAAGGCCTCGACTGAGAGCACGCTGAGGCCCGCCCCGCCATCGATGAGAGTTCTGGTGACGGCCACCTGGCAGATGGTGGGGGTGCACAGCATGGGGAGCGCGCCGAGTAGGCCGAGTTGGAGGGGTGGTCCTCCGAGCTGAAGCTCAGGCCGGTCTCGGGCGCCGCCCGATCCAGGGGAGCCCCCTGCCGCGTGGAAGCGGCTGACCCGGCGGATGAACGGCTTGACGTGGTAACTTGTAGGCGGCGCCTGCGAGCCGCCCAAGAGGGCCGCGACGACTGGGGGTGTTGGTGCAGCG
Organism: Triticum urartu; assembly: GCF_003073215.2. Taxonomy (NCBI): domain Eukaryota; kingdom Viridiplantae; phylum Streptophyta; class Magnoliopsida; order Poales; family Poaceae; genus Triticum; species Triticum urartu. The sequence goes on along the minus strand of NC_053026.1, from coordinate 398,398,256 downwards.
CGATAGGCGGGGAGAGGTTGCGGGGCTCCATGGGCGCGTGGAGCACGCGGGACGAAGAACCAGCTGGAGTGAGCGAGTGAGTTGCGGTGCGGCCGTCTTGCCGCACGGACAGATGCCGGGACGATGCTTGCCGCTCGTCCCCTGCTGGGCCAGTGGCGGCATTGACGGCAGGTGACGGGGAACGGCGGGGACGCCCGTCGACAGGGGCCTTCTGGGCGACGCGGCAAGCAAAGGCGGCCCGGCGCTCCGCGCGGGCCCGACGTGCGTCAGACATGAGCGTGATGGTCGGAGGAGAGCGGGGTGGTGGAAGACGAATTCCAGCGCCGCCTACCTGGCGCGCCAAATGTCGGATTTCGGGTTCCGGCAGACCCTTGAGGTTCGAACACTGGGGTGCGCGCGGAGATTTCGCCTCCTACCTACCTGCACCCCTCCGCCACGCTAGGATCAAACTATGAAAAGAACAACACAAGAGACACGGGGTTTATACTGGTTCGGGCCACCGTTGTGGTGTAATACCCTACTCCAGTGTGTGGTGTGGTGGATTGCCTCTTGGGCTGATGATGATGAACAATACAAGGAAGAACAGCCTCGCGAGGGTCTGTTCTTGGCTGGGGCGATGAACTGCTGGGAGGGTTCAGTCACCTTTCTCTCTCTTCTCTCTCTCTCTCTCTCTCTCTCTCTCTCTCTTTTTACCCCTCCTTGCTGATGTGGGTGGCTGGTCCTATTTATAGAGGCCCTGGTCCTCTTCCCAAATATCGAGCGGAAGGGAGCCAACAATGGCGGCTAATTTGAAGGGGACAAAGTATAGCTATCCTGACAAAAGTAGTCTTCGCCTGCGCAAAGCTCTGGTGATGACGCCGTCTTGGGCTCCACGGTGACCTCTGTCTCGTAGTCCTCCTGGTCTTGGTCTCGTTGCACCGAAATGGCAACCTTTGCCTGATGCCTCGGTACTCCGCGGCTGCGCTTGCCCCCTTTGCACCAAAGAGGAAAGGAGGATGCTGCGCAGGCTGCACCCGCCTGGCGCCCTGAGTCGTCATGGCTTGCTGTCACGGGCACCTCGCGAGGTACCCCGCCTTGATCTCTCCGCCTCCTCGTGAGCCAGCCTGACGAGGCCGTGCCTGAGGAAGCTCCGTCGTCCGCCCCGCGAGGCTTGGCCCCTCGCGAGGGTCTTGGGTTTGTGTTGGTGAAGATGGGCCGTGCTGGGCCCCCTTTGAGCCACGCCGCAGGCCGTAGGCAGGCAAGTCTGACACCGCCAGAACATTGACACTTAAATGGGCCGCTAAAAGCGAAACTCAGGTCCGACTACAAATGGCCCATCAGATTTATGGGCCGTCAACAGGCTGAAAGACACACCGGGCCGGAAATTAGCCCAACATTTAAATGGGTCGCTAAAAGGCCGAAAGATGTACATCCTGAAAATTGGCCCATCCATTAAATGGGCCGTTAACAGGCCGAAATCTCATCGGGCCGATATTGAGCCCAAATATATAGCGGGCTGTTAACGGGCTCGAACTGACGATGGGCTGCAATGGTGTCAAATCTTTAACGGGCCGAATTGGCACATCTCGTATGGGCCGTGGGCTTAAATGGACCTGACACAAGTAGGCCTTATATGGGCCGGCCTGCTAATTTTTACTGGGCCGGCCTTTTTCACCGGAATGGGCCACTGTTGGGCCGTGCCACGTGTCGACCTATCATAGGCGCCTCCTGTCCAATGAGTGGATGACATCTGTCCCAACGATGAGCCGACACGTGTTTCCTCTAGCCAATGATGATTTTACACGTGGAAAATCCCCATTGGTCGGGGCTGTTAATGGGTTATCGATCCAAAACCCGACCCGATAGCTTAACGGCGTTCCGTTACGGTGGATGCCACGTGTCGGTCACCCTTGACGAAAGCACTTCTGTGACGCGCGATTTATCGTCATGGAAGTGGACACTTCCGTGATGATAATTTTGGTAATGTCATGGAACACTTCTACGACAGCACAGGTATGCTATCTTTTGGTAGTGGGGGTACCGGGATTTGCACGGCGTGCGCACATTTGATACGTAGTATACTGGTTTTTGGAGCGAAAATTTGTGTCCATCCTGTTCTTGTTCGACGACGAGCACGGCGCTCACCACCTGATGTGTTGCCGATATGTATAACAACATGGGCTCGCCAGTGTTTGGTGCGGCCAGGATTGGATTGCTTGCTAGGGGGCCTTTATTTCCTCAGTTCGGCAGTCGTCGCGTTCTGTCCATTCGAAGTTATCAGTGCGCCGTAGAGGCGGATAGAGTGGTAGTGCCTTTTCTCCTAATTTGGAGATAAAGCGGCTTAGCGCTGCTACGCATCAGCTAGCTTTTGACCTGTTTGAGGTCTGTTGTGTAGTCAACTGTGACAAGCTTGGATTTTAGCTAGATTTGCTTCGATTCCTCTATGGAACGATGAAGCCCAGCAGTTTTCCAGAGGGACGCCGAAGACACACTTTTCCGGGTTTGAGCTTATGTCATACGCCCGGAGGTTGTCGAATGTAGACGTAAGTCGTCTATTAGTGTTTCGACGTGGCCTAGTTTTGATGACGACATCATGTAAGCTTCTACCGTTTGCCGATCTGTTTCTCAGGCATGTTGAATCATGCGTTGGTATGGGGCGCCGGCGTTCTTGAGCCCAAAGGGCATGGTGTTGAAGCAGAATGGCCCATATGGGGTGATAAATGCTGTTGCGGCTTGATCAGACTCCTTCATTTTGATTTGATGGTATTCGGAATATGCATCAAGGAAACACAGTGAGTCGTGTCCTGCGGTGGCGTCGATGATTTAATCAATGCGGAGGAGGGGGGAAGGGATCCTTAGGGCAAGCCTTGTTGAGGTCTTTGAAATTGACACACAGGCGCCTGGATTTTTCCTTCTTTGGTACCATCACCAGGTTTGCCAGCCAGTCCGGATGTTTGATTTCTCTAATGAATTCGGCCTCGATGAGTTTGGCCAGCTCCTCCCCCATGGCTTGTCGCTTGGGGTCGGAAAAGCGCTGCAGTGTTTGCTTAACTGGTTTAAACCCCTTTAATATATTGAGGCTATGTTCGGCCAGCTCGCGTGGGATCCCTGGCATATCTGAAGGGTGCCAGGCGAATATGTCCCAGTTTTCGCGCAGGAATTCTCGTAGTGCGGTGTCAACTGTTGGGTTCAGTTGAGCTTCGATAGATGCTGTCTTCTTGGGGTCCGTTGGGTGGACCTGGAATTTGACTATTTCTTCTGCTGGTTTGAAGGATGTGGATTTAGGGCGTTTGTCGAGGATCATGTCGTCCCTGTCCACCGTGGAGCGTAGTGCGGTTAATTCTTCGGCCGCGAGGGCTTCGGATAGCGCCTCCAAGGCCAGGGATGCGGTTTTGTTTTCAGCGCGGAGTGCTATCTCCGGATCACCGACGAGAGTGATTATACCGTTTGGCCCGGGCATTTTGAGATTCATATACCCGTAATGGGGTATGGCCTGAAAGCGTGTAAAAGCATCCCACCCCAATAGGGCGTGATATCCGCTGCTGAAAGGGGCCACTTGGAAAGTTATTTCTTCGGACCGATAGTTCTCCGGCGTGCCGAATACTATGTCAAGTGTGATTTCGCTCGCGCATAGCGCCTCCCGACTGGGAATAATTCCTCGGAAGGTTGTGTTACTTTGCTTGATGCAACTCTTGACTATTTCCATTTTATGGAGTGTGTCCTCATAAATGAGGTTTAGTCCGCTGCCGCCGTCCATGAGGACCTTGGTAAGTCGAAACCCGTCCACAATGGGACTGAGGACTAACGCGGCTGGCGCTCGTACTGTTCTGTACTTTGGTTCGTCACCGGCGTTGAATGTTATAGTTGTGTCATTCCAGGGGATTATTTCAGCAATTTGGCAGACTTCGGTGAGCTCGCGAAGCGCCCTTTTGTGCTTATTGTTTGAAGCGAATGTCTCAAAGACCGTCAATACTCTTGAGTTATCGTCCTCTGGGGGATGTCGTTCTGGGTCGTCCTTGATAAGGATGTCCTCGCCGCTCTTGGCTACCTGTCGTAGTATCCAACATGCTCTAAGGTTGTGGGTTGCCACGGTATCTGGTGTTGTATGTATTTTTTATGGGCCATCGAGCCACCCCATCAGAACAGTGCTGTGCCGCATATCGGTTTTGTGTTTCTTGACTGTTGGACTGGGCGTGCCGCGAGGGTGCGCCCTTTTCGCCTGTAGGGAGAGTTGAGTTGGGACTGACTGTTCCCAGCGAGCTGCCTGAGTTTTCCAGGCGCTCTCCATCGCGCTGTCCTTTGTACGATGGTGCTAAGTCAGTGTCCAGTATGCGGCGCGGGATGGTGATACGTCTCCAACGTATCTATAATTTTTTATTGCTCCATGCTATATTATCTACTGTTTTGGACTATATTGGGCTTTATTTTCCTTTTATATTATTTTTGGGACTAACCTATTAACCGGAGGCCCAGCCCAGAATTGCTGTTTTTTTTGCCTATTTCAGTGTTTCGAAGAAACGGAATATCAAACGGAGTCCAAACAGAATAAAATCTGGGAACGTGATTTTCTCACCGAATGTGATCCAGGAGACTTGGACCCTGCTCCAAGGAACAAAAGAGGCTCACGAGGGTGGGGGCGCCCCCCCCTAGGGCACGCCCCCCTGCCTCGTGGGCCCTCGTGCTCCACCAACATACTTCTTCCTCCTATATATACCCACGTACCCCAAACGATCAGAACAGGAGCCAAAAACCTAATTCCACCGCGCAACTTTCTGTATCCACGAGATCCCATCTTGGGGCCTGTTCCGGAGCTCCGCCGGAAGAGGGCCGTCATCACGGAGGGCTTCTACATCATCATAGCCTCTCCGATGAAGTGTGAGTAGTTTACCTCAGACCTTCGGGTCCATAGTTAGTAGCTAGATGGCTTCTTCTCTCTCTTTGAATCTCAATACAAAGTTCTCCCCCTCTCTTGTGGAGATCTATTCGATGTAATCTTCTTTTTGCGGTGTGTTTGTTGAGACCGATGAATTGTGGGTTTATGATCAAGTCTATCTATGAAATATTTGAATCTTCTCTGAATTCTTTTATGTATGATTGGTTATCGCAAGTCTCTTCAAATTATCCGTTTGGTTTGGCCAACTAGATTGGTAGTTCTTGCCATGGGAGAAGTGCTTAGCTTTGGGTTCGATCTTGCGGTGTCCTTCCCAGTGACAGAAGGGGCAGCCAAGGCACGTATTGTATCGTTGCCATCGAGGATAACAAGATGGGGTTTTTTCATATTGCATGAATATCTCTCTACATCATGTCATCTTGCTTAAGGTTTACTCTGTTTTTAACTTAATACTCTAGATGCATGCTGGATAGCGGTCGATGAGTGGAGTAATAGTAGTAGATGCAGAATCATTTCGATCTACTTGTCACGGACGTGATGCCTATATACATGATCATCCTAGATATTCTCATAACTATGCTCAATTCTGTCAATTGCTCAACAGTAATTTGTTCACCCACCATAGAATACTTATGCTCTTGAGAGAAGCCACTAGTGAAACCTATGGCCCCCCGGTCTATTCTCATCATATCAATCTCCATCACTTTAATCTTGCTTTGCTTTTTTACTTTGCCTTTTACTTTTCACTTTGCATCTCTATGCCAAAAATACCAAAAATATTACATCTATCAGATCTCACTCTCGTAAGTGACCGTGAAGGGCTTGACAACCCCTAATCGCGTTGGTTGCGAGTAGCTATCGCTTTGTGCAGGTACGAGGGACTTGAGCGTGGGCTCCTACTGGATTGATACCTTGGTTCTCAAAAACTGAGGGAAATACTTACGCTACTCTGCTGCATCATCCCTTCCTCTTCGGGGAAAACCAACGCAAGCTCAAGACGTAGCAAGAAGGATTTCTGGCGCCGTTGCCGGGGAGTCTACGCAAAAAGTCAACATACCAGACCCATCACAATCCCTATCTCTCGCATTACATTATTTGCCATTTGCCTCTCGTTTTCCTCTCCCCCAACTTCACCCTTGCCGTTTTATTCGCCCTCTCTCCTCTATCCTCCCTCTCTTTTGCCTCTTTTTGCCCGTTTTTTTGTTGTCGTGGTTTAGATTGCTTGTTTGTCGCGATGGCTCAAGATACTACTAAATTGTGTGACTTCACAATACCAATAATAATGATTTCCTTAGCACTCCGATTGCTCCTCTTACGATGCTGAATCTTATGAAATTAATACTGCTTTGTTGAATCTTGTTATGAAAGATCAATTCGCCGGCCTTCCTAGTGAAGATGCCACTACTCATCTGAATAGCTTCGTTGATTTATGTGATATGCAAAAGAAAAAAGATGTATAATGATGTCGTTAAATTGAAGCTATTTCCTTTTTTGCTTAGAGATCGTGCTAAAGCTTGGTTTTCGTCTTTGCCTAAAAATAGTATTGATTCATGGAACAAGTGCAAAGATGCTTTTATCTCTAAGTATTTTCCTCCCGCTAAGATCATCTCTCTTAGAAACGATATTATGAACTTTAAACAACTTGATCCATGAACATGTTGCACAAGCTTGGGAGAGAATGAAATTAATGATACGTAATTGCCCTACTCATGGTTTGAATTTGTGGATGATTATACAAATTTTTTATGCCGGATTGAATTTTGCTTCTAGAAATCTTTTAGATTCGGCCCGGGAGGCACTTTTATGGAAATCACTTTAGGAGATGCTACTAAACTCCTAGATAATATTATGGTTAATTATTCTCAATGGCATACTGAAAGATCTTCTAATAAAAAAGTGCATTGCGATAGAAGAAATCAATGGTTGAGTGGAAAGATGGATGAACTTATGAAATTATTTGCTACTAGAGTGTTTCTTCTGATCCTAATGATATGCCTTTGTCTACTTTGATTGAGAATAACAATGAATCTATGGATGTGAATTTTGTTGGTAGGAATAATTTTGGTAACAACGCTTATAGAGGGAATTTTAATCCTAGGCCATATCCTAGTAATCCTTCTAATAATTATGGGAATTCCTATAACAACTCTTATGGAAATTATAATAAGATGCCCTCTGAATTTGAGAATAGTGTTAAAGAGTTTATGAATTCACAAAAGAATTTTAATGCTTTGCTTGAAGAGAAATTGCTTAAAGTTGATGATTTTGCTAGAAACGTTGATAGAATTTCTCTTGAGATTGATTCTTTAAAGATTAGATCTATTCCTCCTAAGCATGATATCAATGAGTCTCTCAAAGCCATGAGAATTTCCATTGATGAGTGCAAGGAAAGAACCGCTAGGATGCGTGCTTCCAAAGATGCCTTTCTTAAAGCGTGTTCTTCCAATTCCTATGAAAATGAAGATGAAGATCTAAAAGTTATTGATGTGTCCCCTATTAAATCTTTATTTTGCAATATAAATCTTGATGAAACTCAATATGATCTTCCTTTACCTAGAAGGCGTTCTAAAAATTTGGAGTATTTAGATCTTAATGATGAAATTGATTTAAGTGGGATTGAAAGAAATAAAAATCTAGATGTTGCTAAACCCACTATATTGGATTTCAAGGAATTTAATTATGAAAGTTTCTCTTTAATTTATTGTATTTCCTTGTTGCAATCCGTGCTAAATTCTCCACATGCTTATAGTCAAAATAAAGCCTTCACCGAACATATTGTTGATGCCTTGATGCAATCTTATGAAGAAAAACTTGAGTTGAAAGTTTCTATCCCTAGAAAACTCTATGATGAGTGGGAACCAACTATTAAAATTAAAATTAAAGATCTGAGTTTTATGCTTTGTGTGATTTGGGTGCTAGTGTCTCTACTATTCCCAAGACTTTGTGTGATTTACTAGATTTCCGTAATTTTGATGATTGCTCTCTAAACTTGCATCTTGCGGATTCCACTATTAAGAAACCTATGGGAAGGATTAATGATGTTCTTATTGTTGCAAATAGGAATTATGTGCCCGTAGATTTCATTGTTCTTGATATAGATTGCAATCCTTCTTGCCCTATTATTCTTGGTAGACCTTTCCTTAGAACGGTTGGTGCGATTATTGATATGAAGGAAGGGAATATTAGATTTCAATTTCCATTAAAAAAGGGCATGGAACACTTTCCTAGAAATAAAATAAAATTACCATATGAAACTATCATGAGAGCCACTTATGGATTGCCTACCAAAGATGGCAATACCTAGATCTATCCTCGCTTTTATGCCTAGCTAGGGGCGTTAAACGATAGCGCTTGTTGGGAGGCAACCCAATTTTATTTTTATTCCTTGCTTTTTGCTCCTGTTTAGTAATAAATAATTATTTAGCCTCTGTTTTGGTTGTGTTTTTTGTGTTTAATTAGTGTTTGTGCCAAGTAGAACCGTTGGGAAGACTTGGGGAAAGTCTTGTTGAACTTGCTGTAAAAAACAGAAACTTTAGCGCTCACGAGAACTGCTGTCATTTTTATTTTAAGAGTGCTATTTAGTTAATTATTTTTGCAGATGATTAATAGATAAATTCCTCACGTCCAGCAATTTATTTTAGAATTTTTGGGGTTCCAGATCTTGCGCTAGCTACAGATTACTACAGACTGTTCTGTTTTTGACAGATTCTGTTTTTCGTGTGTTGTTTGCTTATTTTGATGAATCTATGGCTAGTAAAATAGTTTATAATCCATAGAGAAGTTGGAATACAGTAGGTTTAACACCAATATAAATAAAGAATGAGTTCATTACAGTACCTTGAAGTGGTATTTTGTTTTCTTTCGCTAACGGAGCTCACGAGTTTTCTATTTTGAGTTTTGTGTTGTGAAGTTTTCAAGTTTTGGGTGAATTCTTTTGATGGATCATGGAACAAGGAGTGGCAAGAGCCTAAGCTTGGGGATGCCCATGGAACCCCCAAGATAATCCAAGGACACCAAAAAGTCAAAGCTTGGGGATGCCCCGGAAGGCATCCCCTCTTTCGTCCACTTCCATCGGTAATTTACTTGGAGCTATATTTTTATTCACCAACATGATATGTGTTTTGCTTGGAGCGTCTTGTATTATTTGTGTCTTTGTGTCTTAGTATGCCACAATCATCCTTGCTGTACACACCTTTTGAGAGAGCCATACATGAATTAAAATTTGATAGAATACTCTATGTGCTTCACTTATATCTTTTGAGCTAAGTAGTTTTGCTCTATGTGCTTCACTTATATCTTTTGAGCTAGATAATTTTGCTCTATGTGCTTCACTTATATCTTTTGAGCATTATAATTTTGCTCTATGTGCTTCACTTAGATCTTTTAGAGCACGGTGGTGGATTTGTTTTAAAGAAACTATTGATCTCTCATGCTTCACTTAAATTATTTTGAGAGTCTCTTAATAGCATGGTAATTTGCTTAATAATAATATGCTTGGTATTCAAGATTTGTGAAACTTTCTTTTGAGTGTGTTGAATACTAAGAAAAGATTGAAGCATGATAATTGTTTTGAGATATGGAGGTGATAATATTAAAGTCATGCTAGTTGAGTAGTTGTGAATTTAAAGAATACTTGTGTTAAGGTTTGTGATTCCCGTAGCATGCACGTATGGTGAACCGTTATGTGATGAAGTCGGAGCATGATTTATTTATTGATTGTCTTCCTTATGAGTGGCGGTCGGGGACGAGCGATGGTCTTTTCCTACCAATCTATCCCCCTAGGAGCATGCGCGTAATACTTTGCTTTGATAACTTCTAGATTTTTGCAATAAGTATATGAGTTCTTTATGACTAATGTTGAGTCCATGGATTATACGCACTCTCACCCTTCCACCTTTGCTAGCCTCTCTAATACCGCGCACCTTTCGCCGGTATCATACACCTACCATATACCTTCCTCAAAACAGCCACCATACCTACCTATTATGGCATTTCCATAGCCATTCCGAGATATATTGCCATGCAACTTTCCACCGTTCCGTTCATGACACATTTATCATTGTATATTGCATATCCCGGTACACCGCCGGATGCATTCACATAGAGTCATATTTTGTTCTAAGTATCGAGTTGTAATTGTTGAGTTATAAGAAAAATAAAAGTGTGATGATCATCATTATTAGAGCATTGTCCCAGTGAGGAAAGAATGATGGAGACTATGATTCCCCCATAAGTCGGGATGAGACTCCGGACGAAAAAAAGAGGCCAAAGAAGCCCAAATAAAAAGAGGCCATAAAAAAAGAGAAAAGGCCCAAACAAAAAAATAAAATGAGAGAAAAAGAGAGAAGGGACAATGTTACTATCCTTTTACCACACTTGTGCTTCAAAGTAGCACCATGATCTTCATAGTAGAGAGTCTCTCATGTTATCACTTTCATATACTAGTGGGAATTTTTCATTATAGAACTTGGCTTGTATATTCCAATGATGGGCTTCCTCAAAATTTCCCTAGGTCTTCATGAGCAAGCAAGTTGGATGCACACCCACTTAGTTTCTTTTTGAGCTTTCATATACTTATAGCTCTAGTGCATCCGTTGCATGGCAATCCCTACTCACTCACATTGATATCTATTGATGGGCATCTCCATAGCCCGTTGATACGCCTAGTTGATGTGAGACCCATCTTCTCCTTTTTGTCTTCTCCACAACCACCATTCTATTCCACCTATAGTGCTATATCCATGGCTCACGCTCATGTATTGCGTGAAGATTGAAAAAGTTTTGAAAAAGTTAGAGTATGAAACAATTGCTTGGCTTGTCATCGGGGTTGTGCATGATTTAAATACTTTGTGTGGTGAAGATGGAGCATAGCCAGACTATATGATTTTGTAGGGATAACTTTCTTTGGCCATGTTATTTTGAGAAGACATAATTGCTTTGTTAGTATGCTTGAAGTATTATTATTTTTATGTCAATATAAACTTTTGTCTTGAATCTTTCTAATCTGAATATTCATACCACAATTAAGAAGATTTACATTGAAATTATGCCAAGTAGCACTCCGCATCAAAAATTCTCTTTTTATCATTTACCTACTCGAGGACGAGCAGGAATTAAGCTTGGGGATGCCTGATACGTCTCCAACGTATCTATAATTTTTGATTGCTCCATGCTATATTATCTACTATTTTGGACTATATTGGGCTTTATTTTCCACTTTTATATTATTTTTGGGACTAACCTATTAACCGGAGGCCCAGCCCAGAATTGCTGTTTTTTGCCTATTTCAGTGTTTCGGATAAACGGAATATCAAACGGAGTCCAAACGGAATAAAATCTTGGGAACGTGATTTTCTCACCGAACGTGATCCAGGAGACTTGGACCCTGCTCCAAGGAACAAAAGAGGCGGTCACGAGGGTGGGCCCCCCTAGGGCGCGCCCCTGCCTCGTGGGCCCCTCGTTGCTCCTCCGGCGTACTTCTTCCTCCTATATATACACACGTACCCCCAAACGATCAGAACAGGAGCCAAAAACCTAATTCCACCGCCGCAACTTTCTGTATCCACGAGATCCCATCTTGGGGCCTGTTCCGGAGCTCCGCCGGAAGAGGGACGTCATCACGGAGGGCTTCTACATCATCATAGCCCCTCCGATGAAGTGTGAGTAGTTTACCTCAGACCTTCGGGTCCATAGTTAGTAGCTAGATGGCTTCTTCTCTCTCTTTGAATCTCAATACAAAGTTCTCCCCCTCTCTTGTGGAGATCTATTCGATGTAATCTTCTTTTTGCGGTGTGTTTGTTGAGACCGATGAATTGTGGGTTTATGATCAAGTCTATCTATGAATAATATTTGAATCTTCTCTGAATTCTTTTATGTATGATTGGTTATCTTTGCAAGTCTCTTCGAATTATCCGTTTGGTTTGGCCAACTAGATTGGTAGTTCTTGCTGAGGAAATATGCCCTAGAGGCAATAATAAAGTTATTATTTATTTCCTTATATCATGATAAATGTTTATTATTCATGCTAGAATTGTATTAACCGGAAACATAATACATGTGTGAATACATAGACAAACAGAGTGTCACTAGTATGCCTCTACTTGACTAGCTCGTTAATCGAAAGATGGTTATGTTTCCTAACCATGGACAAAGAGTTATTATTTGATTAACGGGATCACATCATTAGGGAATGATGTGATTGACATGACCCATTCCATTAGCTTAGCACCGATCGTTTAGTATGTTGCTATTGCTTTCTTCATGACTTATACATGTTCCTATGACTATGAGATTATGCAACTCCCGTTTGCCGGAGGAACACTTTGTGTGCTACCAAACGTCAAACGTAAACTGGGTGATTATAAAGGAGCTCTACAGGTGTCTCCAAAGGTACATGTTTGGGTTGGCGTATTTTGAGATTAGGATTTGTTCACTCCGATTGTCGGAGAGGTATCTCTGGGCCCTCTCGGTAATGCACATCACATAAGCCTTGCAAAGCATTGCAACTAATGAGTTAGTTGTGAGATGATGTATTACGAAACGAGTAAAGAGACTTGCCGTAACGAGATTGAACTAGGTATTGAGATACCGACGATCGAATCTCGGGCAAGTAACATACCGGTGACAAAGGGAACAACGTATGTTGTTATGCGGTCTGACCGATAAAAGATCTTTCGTAGAATATGTAGAGCCAATATTGAGCATCAGGTTCCCTATTGGTTATTTGACCGGAGACGTGTCTCGTCATGTCTACATTGTTCTCGAACCCGTAGGGTCCGCACGCTAAGGTTTCGATGAAGTTATATTATGAGTTTATGCATTTTGATGTACCGAAGTTTGTTCGGAGTCCCGGATGTGATCATGGGGACATGACGAGGAGTCTCGAAATGGTCGGGACATAAGGATTGATATATTGGAAGCCTATATTTGGATATCGGAAGTGTTCCGGATGAAATTGGGATTTTACCGGAGTACCGGGAGAGTTACCGGAACCCCCCGGGAGGTATATGGGCCTTAGTGGGCTTTAGTGGAAGAGAGGAGAGGTGGCCAGGGCTGGGCCGCGCGCCCCCTCCCCCCTAGTCCGAATAGGATAAGGAGAGGGGGGCGGCGCCCCCCTTCCTTCTCTTCTCCTCTTTCCCCCTCCCGAATCCTATTCCAACTAGGAAAGGGGGGAATCCTACTCCCGGTGGGAGTAGGACTCCTCCTGGCCGGCCGCACCCCCTGATCCTTTATATACGGGGGCAGGGGGCACCCCTAGACACACAAGTTGATCCACGTGATCATATTCTTAGCCGTGTGCGGTGCCCCCTTCCACCATAATCCTCGATAATATTGTAGCGGTGCTTAGGCGAAGCCCTGCGATGGTAGTATGTCAAGATCGTCACCACGCCGTCGTGCTGACGGAACTCTTCCCCGACACTTTGCTGGATCGGAGTTCGGGGATCGTCATCAAGCTGAACGTGTGCTAAAACTCGGAGGTGCCGTAGTTTCGGTGCTTGATCGGTCGGGCCGTGAAGACGTATGACTACATCAACCACGTTGTGCTAATGCTTCCGTTGTCGATCTACAAGGGTACGTAGATCACACTCTCCCCTTTCGTTGCTATGCATCACCATGATCTTGCGTGTGCGTAGGAAATTTTTTGAAATTACTACGTTCCCCAACAGTGGCATCCGAGCCTAGGTTTTATGTGTTGATGTTATATGCACGAGTAGAACACAAGTGAGTTGTGGGCGATATAAGTCATACTGCTTACTAGCATGTCATACTTTGGTTCGGCGGTATTGTTGGACGAAGTGGCCCAGATCGACATTACGCGTACGCTTACGCGAGACCGGTTCTCCCGACGTGCTTCGCACAAAGGTGGCTAGCGGGTGACAGTTTCTCCAACTTTAGTTGAACCGAGTGTGGCTACGCCCGGTCCTTGCGAAAGTTAAAACAACACCAACTTGACAAACTATCGTTGTGGTTTTGATGCGTAGGTAAGATTGGTTCTTGCTTAAGCCCGTAGCAGCCACGTAAAACTTGCAACAGCAAAGTAGAGGACGTCTAACTTGTTTTTGCAGGGCATGTTGTGATGTGATATGGTCAAGACATGATGCTAAATTTTATTGTATGAGATGATCATGTTTTGTAACCGAGTTATCGGCAACTGGCAGGAGCCATATGGTTGTCGCTTTATTGTATGCAATGCAATCGCGCTGTAATGCTTTACTTTATCACTAAACGGTAGCGATAGTCGTGGAAGCACAAGCTTGGCGAGACGGCAACGATGCTACGATGGAGATCAAGGTGTCGCGCCGGTGACGATGGTGATCACAACGGTGCTTCGGAGATGAAGATCACAAGCACAAGATGATGATGGCCATATCATATCACTTATATTGATTGCATGTGATGTTTATCTTTTATGCATCTTATCTTGCTTTGATTGACGGTAGCATTATAAGATGATCTCTCACTAATTATCAAGAAGTGTTCTCCCTGAGTATGCACCGTTGTGAAAGTTCTTTGTGCTGAGACACCACGTGATGATCGGGTGTGATAGGCTCTACGTTCAAATACAACGGGTGCAAAACAGTTGCACACGCGGAATACTTAGGTTATACTTCACGAGCCAAGCATATACAGATATAGCCTCGGAACACGGAGACCGAAAGGTCGAGCGTGAATCATACAATAGATATGATCAACATAGCGATGTTCACCAATGAAACTACTCCATCTCACGTGATGATCGGACATGGTTTAGTTGATTGGATCACGTAATCACTTAGAGGATTAGAGGGATGACTATCTAAGTGGGAGTTCTTAAGTAATATGATTAAATTGAACTTAAATTTATCAT
>NC_053026.1:398342378-398382539 GCF_003073215.2 Triticum urartu | reverse complement strand
AAGATACTCACGGAGAAGCAAGGATTCGGAAAGGAAGGAAAAATCATCAAGGAGCTACACAAGACGAAGACATCAAGCTCATGTTGGTGAATGGGTATCCGGCTCCGACTCCGACAGCCACTCCGAGAGAAGTTATCACTCCGACTCCGAAGATACTCAAGATGAAGGTGTTGCCGGTCTAGCACTTGTGTCAACCAACTCCTACGACATATTTGACTCACCAAATGAAGGAATTGGAAGATGCTTCATGGCCAAAGGTCCTAAGGTAACACACCCCGAGTATGTTGATTTCAATAGTGATGAGGATGACTTGTGTCAACCAACTCCTACGACATATTTGACTCACCAAATGAAGGAATTGGAAGATGCTTCATGGCCAAAGGTCCTAAGGTAACACACCCCGAGTATGTTGATTTCAATAGTGATGAGGATGACTTGTGTCAACCAACTCCTACGACATATTTGACTCACCAAATGAAGGAATTGGAAGATGCTTCATGGCCAAAGGTCCTAAGGTAACACACCCCGAGTATGTTGATTTCAATAGTGATGAGGATGACTTGTGTCAACCAACTCCTACGACATATTTGACTCACCAAATGAAGGAATTGGAAGATGCTTCATGGCCAAAGGTCCTAAGGTAACACACCCCGAGTATGTTGATTTCAATAGTGATGAGGATGACTTGTTAGGAGATGATTTGATTGGTGACAACTCTAGTGATGAATACTATTATGAAAGACCAATTAATCATGCTAATCAAGATAAAACGAGTGACAATGATAAGGAGAAGATTGAGGCCCTAACTAAAGAACTAAAAACTCTTAAGTTAGCTCATGACACTATCTTCGAAGATCATCGAGAACTTTTAAGAGCTCATGAGAAGCTACGCTTTGAAAAGCTCAATCTTGAGCAAGAGCATGAGTTCTTAAAGGCAATCAATGATGATCTCCGCAAGAAAAGTTCTTCTTACATTGCCAAGCGTTTACTCTTATCCACTTACATGCCTCAAGTCAAGTCTAACAAGAAAGATTCTTCCTCTAGTAGTAACAATGATCTTGCTAAATCCAATATTGTTGCTTCTAGTAGTTCTCTTGATTCCACTAATGATTCTCTTAGCCAAGTTACACTTGAGCAAGAAAATAGCTTATTGAAGGGAATTATAGAGAAAGGAGTGTACAAAAGCCTTGCCGGGAGTAAGCAATTCGAGGAAATTGTGGGCAAGCAAGGAATGCACTGGAAGAATCAAGGTGTTGGTTTTGAACGAAAGTTCAATGCCAATGGAGTTGAATGGGAAGAAGATCAATACCCCAAGACGAAGTTTGTCCCTCAACAAGAGAAGTTTTTCAAAGGGACACAAGCTCAAGATGATCTTCCACCACAAGACTACGAGCAAAAAGGCAAGGACAAGCTTCAAGAGGAAATTGATGCATTTGAAGAAGCTCCTAAGACCTTAGTCAAGTGGATCCCCAAGACTACTTCAAGTTCCACTTCATCAAGTACGACTACAACTCCAAGGATTCCCATCAAGATGATGTGGATCCAAAAGAAGAAGAACTAGAGAGTTCTTGAGGGTGACTCCGCCAACATACTTCACTCTTATCATTTTGGCAAGAACAAGTGCAATCAACTTCCACATCTTGCACTAGTTCAAGGAGTCACAAATCCTCTTGTTGGTAAGATAAGGGACAAGGATAGCTCCAAGAGATCTACATCAACATTGAGCATCCACATCTTCAATATCTACATGAAGTCATCATCGACAAAACCCAAGGTTAGTTCATCCCTCTTAGGGGGGATATCACATCTAGGGGGAGCTTTACTCTAAGACTTGAGCTAAAGCAACTCTAAAGATGTGAACAAAACAATGCTTTATGTAAAAGTGGTAACCCCACTTGAGCTTAAACGATGAGTATGACCTACGATCAAGTGTTCTCACTTGACTCCTAAGTCAATATACTCATATATAGATGACCTAGTCATCGCAAATTGCTTGATAGATGCTAGAATTGGTTGTGCATGCTTTGCCACATATTTCATTTGCCATCTTATTGTGTGAGCATGCTGATTGCATATTTTACTCATTCGAGGACATCCACTTGTTGCTTTGATTGTTTGGCTTTATCTTCTTTTGCCAAGTGGATGGACAAGAATGCCTAAGAACCTTCTCTAGCTATCTATGCTTTTCTCGTCTCAAACTCTATTCATGCTGCATCACAAAATTTGATCAAGTCAGATTCGAACCACTCTGTGTGAGGAGCGCTCGGAGTCCCCGATTCGTCATAGACTTAAACTTCCAAAACCTCTTTATGAATCTCGGTCTGACCGATACTCCACTTTCGGTCCTACCGAGTTCATTAAGTTGATCTAGGTTTTCGATCTCAGTGCAACCGATTTGAACTTTTCGGTCACACCGAGTTGCAAAAACTGCACACAGTTTTGCATCTCGGTGCCACCGAGTCATTTCACTCGGTCACACCGACAGGGTCGGGCTATATATAGTGACGGGCAGAATTTTGGAAATTTCTCCGAAACCTCCTCGCCCGCGCGATAGCCTGCTCTGCCCCCGAGGTCTCCGGATCGTCTCCTCGCCGCCAGCAGCCTCCAGTCGCTGGTCTTCGCCGCCGTCAACGGATTTCTGCCCCGCCGTTGCCGCCGTAGCAAGTCCACGCCGAACTAGGGTATGGACTTGATCTTTGTGCTATTCCCCAATCTGATTCCTAGCACATTGTGATCATCATGTTTCTTGCCACGTTTGATAAACTTCTATCCAGTCAAAACGCTCATAGATTAGGTTTAATTCGAAAATTCTAGGTTTAGGTTTCCGCCGAAACCATCTCGGACCCACCGAGTTGAAAAACTCGGTCCCACCGATCTGGCTCTTGCCATTGCACAAGTTAAACTCGGTCTGACCGAGAATAACTTATCGGTGCGACCGATTTTGGAATTCTGTGAAACCCTAGCAGTCTCGGTGCCACCGAACTGTGACTCGGTCTGACCGAGTTCACCAGTTCTGGTGCCAAAACTGCTTCGGTGTCACCGAGTTTGAAAATCGGTAGATCCGAGATGCTTTCTGTGGAAAACTAAAACTAAGTTTTTGGATTATCCTTTTGCAAAAATCTCTGCTTTTTGTGATGCTCATCCACTCTATCTTATCCATAATCTATTCACAGGGTCAGCAGTCAGTGAGCAACATGTCTGATCAAAGTGATAGCCAGAATGTGTCTGAGCAGCAAGTTGTGATGAGTGAGGGCACTAGCCCCTCAAGTTCTTCTGATGAAGGCAGCAGGAGCACACCCAGCAATCTGCCTAAGGCTGCCACACGTCAAAGGAAGAAGAGAACGTCTGATTCTGAGGATGAAGACTATGTGGCAGAGGAAGAGGCCACTTCCAAAAGGGTTGAGCCAGCTCAAGGCTCAAAGCCAGGCCTGAAAATTAAGAGGCCAGCAGGGAGGCAGCCAATGTCAAAGGCTAGAGCCTCAACTGAAAAGTCTGCACCTGCTCCCATTGAGCCTGTTGCAGCTGAGGGCAAAAAGAGGAAAGAGAGGGTGAAAAAGACAGTAGCCAAAGTGCTTGGGAGAGCCTCCATCATGGTAGAAGAGGAGGAGGAAGAAGAGGCAGCTGCACCAGCGCCCAAGGCACCCAAACTTATGGGAGATGCCATAAGGTCAGGGGGAGCTGCTTCCAAGGCCAAGCCAGCTCCAAAGCCTAAGACAGCACCCAAGAGAAACACAAGGAGTATACCTGCTGCAGAAAAGAACAAGGCCCCAGTGCCTGAAGCTATTGAAGAAGAGGAAGAGAGTGTCCTTCGGAAGCTCAAGCCCAAGATCCCAGATCACAACGATGCTCACCCTGTGGCTGAGGACATGAAGCTTAGGAGAGACTCAGGGCTGAGAAAATGGAGAGAAGCAGACCCGTATGCTTCTAGGAGAAGGACTGCCGTGGACTATAGATTTCACACCAAGGAGCAACAAGACTTTTATGAGACTGTTTTGCTTGACAAGAAGCCAATCGTTTGTGACATGAGATGGGTCGACTGGACCTACATCAAAGAGAATGAGGAGTACTTCCCAGGAGTTCAGGACAGCTTCAGAGCGTGTGGAGTAGAGGACTTTGTTGGGCAGAAGCTCACAAAGTGGAACGAGGAACTCATCATGCAGTTCTACTCCACAGCTCACTTTTATCTGGATGGAAGGATTACATGGATGTTAGAGGGTACAAGGTACCAATCTACAGTGGCTGAGTGGGCACAGATCATCAATGCCCCAGAAGAGCAAGATGAGGACTTGGACATCTATGCCAAGAAGAAGATGGACCATAACTCCATGTCCAACATGTACAAGGAAATTCCCAATGAAGCTCTTGACACATTCAAGTTTGGGTCAGTGCACTATCTGCTCTCACGATTGCCCACTATCAATTGGATACTAAGGCACACTCTATTGCCTAAGTCTGGAGATCACAAGATGATCAGAGGTCATGCTATCAACTTGCTTCATGTTTTTGACGTGCCTCAAAAATTCAAGGTCATGAGTCTTATAGTTGAAACCATTAAGAGGACAGCTGCAGATCAGAAGAGGAGTTGTGGGTATGCCCCACAGATTCAGGAGCTCATCAACTCCAAGATGGGCACGGGCATATATCTATTGGATAAGGAACACCTGCCCATTCGTCCAGATTTTGAGGATAACCAAGTGGTTATGACTGAGAATGAGCCCTCATCTGCCCATGCATTTGCAAAGAAGGAGAAGGCGAAGAAGGAAAAAGCTGTCAGGATGCCTACTCAAGAGGAGGCATCCGACTATTTCTTGAAGACCAAGCAAGAGCAGCTCAGTTACTTGATTGCATCCACGCTGAGAATCGAGCAAAGTCTGGCCAATCTTACTAAGAATCAGCAGAGCCTAGAGAGGATCATGGAACAGAAATTCTATGACTTGGATGTCAAGGTAACAGAAGTTCAGTCTGTAGTGGAGCAGCTTCAGGAGGACATGAATGAGAGGAGAGGCAGGACCACAACTCATGCTTTTTCTAGAGTGCCACGAGGCCCGAGGTCATCTGCACTGCCAGTTGCTGACACCACAGCTACTACTTCAGCACCAGCTACAGCCTCAGCTCCAGCGTCTACCTCAGCTCCAACTCCAGCGACTACTTCAGCATCTACAGAAGCCTTCGTCCTTGGAGTGATTCGGACTCCACCACCACCTGAAGATCAAGCCTGAGCGACGACTTAGCACTATGCATTTTCTAGGAACTTTTTGGTAACTTGTTGCCAAAGGGGGAGAAGATGTATAGATCATAGGCTTCGAGAGAGAGAGTGTTGCCTTTCTCTCTTGTTTTATTTGGTGGTTTCTTCGAACTTTGTTTGCCCTTGAGTGCTTGATACTACGTCCTTATGTTTGTGAGACATCGATGATCATGTGTTTGATCATAAGCTACACTTAATGTTTGCTTGATGCTTGTTTAAATATTATCATGTTATCTATCATTTGTGATCATTCACTATTCTTGGTGATGAGTGCATGTATTTCAATC
This sequence comes from Triticum urartu, assembly GCF_003073215.2. NCBI lineage: Eukaryota > Viridiplantae > Streptophyta > Magnoliopsida > Poales > Poaceae > Triticum > Triticum urartu. The sequence continues at coordinate 398,377,007 of NC_053026.1, read as the reverse complement.
TTATCATTTTGAGCGCTCCACCAAGATGTATGTGACATGGAAGAGTAACCCATGACTCTAACTCTTTGTGCATTTGCAGTCCAAAGCAAATTTTAAAATATGCACAAATTTAGGGGGAGCTCTTACTTATCATATACTTCTCAAAGCGACGATATATTTCATGCTTATTATCATTTGTCGAAGCTTTGATCTATATGTTGTCATCAATTACCAAAAAGGGGGAGATTGAAAGTGCAACTATCCCTAGGTGGTTTTGACAATTCATAACAACATATAGCTCATTGAGCTAATGCTATTCCAAGATGATTATTTCAGGAAAGCTCAATGATTGGCATGGCATGGATATGAAAGTGGAACCCTCAAAATGCTAAGGACAATGGATTGGCTCAAGCTCAAAAGCTCAAGACTCTTCATTTTATATTTTAGTGATCCAAGATCACATTGAGTCCATAGGAAAAGCCAATACTATTAAGGAGGGATGAGGTGTTGCTTAATGAGCCTCTTGCTTCATGTGCTTAATGATATGCTCCCAAAACCCTCAACTACTTTCCCATATCCACATATGACCTAAACTCTAAGCCAAACTCGGTCCTACTGATTTTTCCTATCCCGGCGCCACCGAGTTTCACTTGTCATTAGCCACTGCCAAACCCTAGCAATTCGGTCCTACCGATAAGGATCTCGGTCTCACCGAGATGGGGTTGCAAACTCTCTGTTTCCCTTCGTAACTTTTCGGTCCCACCGAAAGAGCGAATCGGTCCCACCGAGATTGCAATGTAAACTCAGTGTTTCCCCTTTGTAACTTTTCGGTCTCACTCGGTCTCACCGAAAGAGCAAATCGGTCCCACCGAGTTTTCCTGACCAACTCTCTGGTTAGCTAATTACCAACCAAATTCGGTCTCACCGAGTTTGTGTAATCGGTCTCACCGAGATTATGCCCAAACCCTAACCGAATCGGTCCTACCGAGTTGCATGTCAGTCCCACCGAAATTCCTAACGCCGGTCACCTAGTCTATTTCGGTCAGACCGGCTTTTGATTCGGTATTCCCACGGAAGTGGAACTGTATATTATTTTTTTGTTACCGAGTTGCATGTCAGTCCCACCGAAATTCCTAACGGTCATTTTACTATTTTCGGTCAGACCGAGTTTTCTGATTCGGTCCCACCGAGATTGGTAAATTGTGTGTAACGGTTGGATTTTGTGTGGAGGCTATATATACCCCTCCACCTCTTTCTCATTCAGTGAGAGAGCCATCAGAACACACACATCATTCCAACTCATATGTTCTGAGAGAGAACCACCTACTCATGTGTTGAGACCAAGACATTCCATTCCTACCATATGAATCTTGATCTCTAGCCTTCCCAAGTTGCTTTCCACTCAAATCTTCTTTCCACCAAATCCAAATCCTATGAGAGAGAGTTGAGTGTTGGGGAGATATCATTTGAAGCACAAGAGCAAGGAGTTCATTACCTACACACCATTTGTTACTTCTTGGAGAGTGGTGTCTCCTAGATTGGCTAGGTGTCACTTGGGAGCCTCCGACAAGATTGTGGAGTGAACCAAGGAGTTTGTAAGGGCAAGGAGATCGCCTACTTCGTGAAGATCTACCGCTAGTGAGGCAAGTCCTTCGTGGGCGATGGCCATGGTGGGATAGACAAGGTTGCTTCTTCGTGGACCCTTCGTGGGTGGTTGCTTCTTCGTGGACCCTTCGTGGGTGGAGCCCTCCGTGGACTCGAGCAACCATTACCCTTCGTGGGTGGAGCCCTCCGTGGACTCGCGCAACCGTTACCCTTCGTGGGTTGAAGTCTCCATCAACGTGGATGTAGGATAGCACCACCTATCCGAACCACGGGAAAAACATCCGTATCTCCAATTGCGTTTGAATTCTCCAAACCCTTCCCTTTATATTCTTGCAAGTTGCATGCTTTACTTTCCGCTGCCAATATACTCTTTGCATGCTTGCTTGAATTGTGTGATGATTGCTTGACTTGTCCTAAAATAGCTAAAATCTGCCAAGAACTAAAATTGGGAAAAGGTTAAGTTTTTATTTGGTCAAGTAGTCTAATCACCCCCCCTCTAGACATACTTTCGATCCCACAAACCCACAATTAGGAGACAGGTTCATCTGCATGCTCCAATATGATGAAGCAGGAGTACTACACATGTTCTATGTTATTTTACCCGAGAGAGAGCAACAAGAGTGATTAGCTAGCTAGAATGAGTTTGAAGATGATGATGTGCTACACTATGATTATGATGATTAAATAGCTAGTGTTGGTAGTAATGATTATGATGATTATTATTAGCTAGTGTTGGTGGTGCTTAGATAGCTACACTATGACTATGATGATTAAATAGTGTTGATGGTAATGACTATGCTGATTATTAGCTAGTGTTGTTGGTGATGATATGATGCAAGAGTTTTTATATTAATATGATGATGATGTTGATCATGATTATCATGATGATTTGTTATTATGATGATGATGTTGATCATGATTATCATGATGATTTGTTATTATGATCATGATTAGTTATTATATCATAGGTGGAAGGAACGCGGATTAGATTCACATGGACACGATTAATTAGTAGGATCGTCGTCCTAATTCAACTTTTGATTCATCAAAATGAATCTAATCCATGTTTCTTTCTCACAATGATATATTAATTCATCATGGACACAATGATATAACAACCTCTTAATTGGTACTGTATCAAAATTTATATAACAGCGTATAAATACATTAAAAATAAAAAAATAAAAAATAAAATAATGGTAGCGCGGGGCACAAAAAACGCTACTACTAGTTAGATTAGTAGCAATGCTTGTATGGAAAGTGCTACTGCTAAGTAGCTATAACAGTAGCGCGGGTAGGAACGCGCTACTGCTAAGTGTTAGCTGTAGCGCTGTATCAGTAGCGCGGTACCCCGCGCTATTGCTAGGTTTTTCCCTAGTAGTGTATTGGGTTTAAACAAGTTTGCTGTGTCGAGACGGATGCCTAGAAGCGGCAACGAGCTTTGCTCACATCGCAGCGTCGGGGAATGCAGAAGGAAGAAGACTTCGGCACTCCCAGGAATTTGGGTGTATCGTTTTTGTTTTATGTAAGGATGTGTTTGTAAGGACCTATGATGTTTAATACTATATTAATATATAACACAGACATTTCCATAAATAAATCCCTGAACCAACCTAGAATTATTGCCCAAATTATGATAAAGCTACCCCTGGATTGGTTTTGTGGTCCTATCCTGTTAGTTTCATTATTTTTTTCTCGGAAAAAAAGATCCATTTTCTTCTTCTTTTTTTCGCAAGGAGGAGTTTCATTCTTTCTTTGTTCAAGGGGTGATCGCGAGGAAAAACTGCGGTAGGCAGGCCCAGGCCCTTTCACGAAAACGCGCATCTACACCGGGGCCAAATCGAGAAAACAGCGCAGCTCTGCCCTTTGGCCCGTCTCCAATCTCTCTCTACCTTCGCCGTTCTCCTCGAGCCGCCGTCTGCCCCCCGTCTCTCTCCCCCGCGCCTCCGCCATGGCCCAGCACGGCTTCCTCTCCTCCCTCCGCTCCCACCTCCGGTCCCCGCCGCCGCCGTCCCACACCCAGCCCCGCCGCGGGTACCACGTCGAGCTCGGCGCACGCGAGAAAGCGGTCAGCCCTCTCCTCCCCTGCAGTTCTCTTCTCGCTCCGTCGATTCGATCGCGAGATTGTATGAGGTTACTCTTCCCCGCCGCGGTTCCTCTGCTCGGAGGCGCAGATCGCGGCTGTCGTTCTGATCCGCGCTCAACCTCGAAACACATCGATTCGATCTGATTTGGAGCTGGCGAGATGTTGTGATTACCGATTAGGGAATTTTCCTTACTGCATGTGATGGGTGATAGTATTCAGCTTTATTCAGAGTGATTGGCGTCAAGTTCAGGTGACGTGTGGGGACTGGATTTTTCTAGTTAGGTTTACGAACTGCAGTGGTGGTACTTAATGATGGTGCTTATGAGGTTATCAGCCTGATAAGAGATCTGCAACTGACGTTTATGCATAGTAGCTGCACAACACGTGTTGTAATGCACAGGAAAGATATACAAATATGTGCCTTATGTCTAGTTGAATGGTGCAGAAGTCATCTTGTCCTATCATATCCTTGTCCACACAGAGGTGCATCATATATCCTCAGAATCGATCAGCGTAATGCCGTTGTTTGCTGATCTTTAGGGTTTTGTATCGCTGCCACGGTGTTTTGTGACACTGTAGTTTAGTGTTTCTGACGTTTTATAGGTAACTAAAGGTTTCTATCTTAAATTCTAGGATGGTGCATTTTGGTGATTGCGTTGTTTTCCTTAACAGAATAATCACCTTTCCGCAACTGCGAAGTTTTTAGTTATTTTATATTCTTGGTAGTCTCTTTGCAGAAACGGTATTTTTATATTCTTGGTTGTCTCTTTGCAGAAACCTTTATGTGCTTTTTTTGGCAATTCAGTTGGTGCTAAGATTTCATATAAGCATCTTATTTCTTTGTTGCAAACTGCGCTTTAGGTAAAGGCTAGTTGTACAATCAGGACTCCATGCAGTTACTGTTATTAGATTCGACACTACGAGTCAACAGCAACTTGCAAAGTGGTGTTTAGTTTATTACTTTTACATTGTGCTAGTTTCTTGTTAGCATGGTTTTGACTCTTCATCACTTGCAGCTTTTAGAGGAAGATGTTGCTTTGAAGAGGTTCAAATCATACAAGAACAGTGTGAAACGGGTCTCGAAAATCGGGAATGTTCTCACTCTCGTTGTCTTTGCTGGTATGTTATCGTACTTATGGATCTTTAAGACCACTTCTTATTCTTGTGTATTAGGCTTCTCTCTTTAAGGATTGCATTGTGCAATAATTAATGATACAGTTTGTAATTGGATGTTGACCACTTGCATACTGTTATATGCCTGTTGTTATGTTAGTTGTGTCTTCATTTTATGATATAGGCATTTAGTTGACGTGGGTAGTATCTCTCAAATTTCTAAACTAAGTTTGTAGTTGGGTTCGATAATGTAGGGGAAATGGTAGTATGCTTCGACGGTTAGTTTCTAGCAGCACAGATATAGTCTGCACTGTTCCGCCTGTTTAATCTTGTTCCAGTGTAGTAAATTTGTCAACTCCATACGGTAGCTATTTTCCCATATGAATTCTGGCAACCCATCCCTCTGTTATTCATGACACTCTAGCTTATTTTCTGTCTGGAGTACTTCTACTGACCATGGAGTGTATTATATAGCATTATTTCTTGAGTGCTGAGTTGCCATTTGAAATAACTCACAACTTTTAGTCTCTTTGTTTCAGTTGCACGATGAATTCTTGTAACTAACAATTGCAATTATGTAACTTCGAAGATGATAAGTGTTTTTAAAGACACATTTACCTTGAATCTCTGGTTCTTGGTATTGCTGTTAGTCGCCCCAGCATGGCCGTAGTAACTGATCGTCTGAAAATTGAAGTTACTTATTCATCTCATCAATTTTCAGGTCATGCTTTGTCTTGAAGCGTGCAGTAGGTCTGAATACAGTTGTCTTTTTCATACTGGCAAATTGCACATAATCCTTGAAGTTTAGAAACATGTTCAGCATTTCAGTAGGCAGTAGGTTTCGAACTGAATTTCTCAACTTCCGAAGGGAAATCTTGTGTAGCACAGAATGCTACGTACTACTCCCTCTGTCCCATAATGTAAGACGTTTTTGCAAGCTACGTCTTACATTGTGGGACGGAGGGAGTACTTAGTAGATCTTTTCCAGCATAGAGCAAATATCGCAATGTGTGCTTTGTTTCATCGTCCTTGTAGGTTGTGGTAGCACCTGTTGTTGCATCTGATTACGGGTGATTCACTTCGCAGTTACCCTGACTACCGTCTGTTTTGTTTTATTCTGCAGCCTGCAGCTATGAGGTCGTTGCACTGGCAACAAGCACCCAATGAAGGAAAGTGCAATCGGTGTGAGCCTCTTAGATCTTCCAGAAAGTGATTCATCTCATAAACTGGCATTATATCAGTACTCGTTTTGAGCGTCCTGTCGATCTTATATATCATGTAAAATAAAAACAAACTAGGCTGGCCTTATTTGCGAGTCACTTTCTAGTCTCTGCCCATTTGTTATTTGTACACAAATCCCGAGGAGTCATCTGCTATTGGAGGATGTTTCGATAACTTGTTGACCTCGGATCTTTGATTGGCTTGATGTCTGATCACTTTTTTATGCATCCGATTGTGCCGTCTGGTGTATGGGTTTGTGCGTCTGAGCAGCAATGAGAGTAAAAAAGGCTCTAGTACGTGCTAATTCGATTCACTGAGAGACATTTTTCAATAGAACACATTTTTTATATTATCTAGTACCAGTACGTACTACCTCTTTTCTTAAATATAAGACGTTTTTGCAGTTCAATTTCAACAGAGGTGGTCATATATAAAGTGAATTGTAAGTTTTGTTGGCAAAATAAAAATTCAGCTTGGATCACATAACTTGAGTTAAGTTTTTTTTGTTAGATTACCATTTTTTCCAACTGGTAAAGATTAAACTTGAGTTCAGTCTTTTTAGGGAAGGCCATCATGGCTAGCTTTATCGATCGAACTTGATACATCATCCATGAGCTTGCTCACCAGCATTTGGAGGCTCGTCAGTCCAACTAGAAGAAAACTTATTACAATAACTAAAATTAGCTAGCACATATGTCGCTTGATTTGCAGATCTAAAACAATGTTTAAAAGTAACCTTTCCAGCAAAGGTAGAGATATCCACACATTCCACAAAAATTGCTGCCGCGGAGCCCCATCAAGCCGGAGCAACATTTGACCACTGATAGAGCGTTCCGCTTCGACTCGCTGGAGCACAAGTTTCTAAACACAAGGATTGTGAAATTTGTTATGTGAATTGTTAGCTGGAAGCCTGGAACACAACTTTCTTAAACACAAGGATTGTGAAATTTGTTATGCGAATTGTTAGCGTTATATGTGTCACTCCATTCCCTCCAAAATCCTAGCCTTCCCTGTTGGATCGGACGGCGTGCCGCAGCTGAAAATCCCACACAAAGAAAAGAAAAGGCTCCTCTGCCTAGTGCTTTACCCTGAATAGTCTTGAACCGATAAGGAGAGGAGACGACCGTAAAACCCCGGAGAGGAGCGCCCCGGGCAGCGATGGCGACGAGGGTGTGGGCGGCGTCGGCGGCGGCCTTAAACCCCACTCTCCTCCTCCTCTCGTCTTCCGCACGTCCGAGCAGGCCCGCCCCCTCCACGCGGCCGAGCGGGCACCTCCGACTGCGCAGCCGCCCGCCGCGGCCGGCCAGGGTCGTGTGCCGCCGCGCCAAGAACGCCGCCTTCGAGGACTACAAGTTCCCGGACCCCATCCCCGAGTTCGCCGAGCAGGTCAGCGACCCCCTGCCTCCCTCCCCCCCTGCGTCTTCTTCTGCTTCGTTCTGTTGTCTGTAACCGATTTCGTGCGGCTTGTGGCCGGTGCCTTCTCTGTTCTGTCCCAGGAGACGAGCAAGTTCAGGGAGCACATGACGTGGCGGCTGGAGCAGAAGAAGGAGCAGTACTTCGGGGAGCACGTGGAGGACATCGTCGACGTCTGCACCGAGGCACGTTACCCAGCTCCCACGGTTAACTTTGCTCTCGTTGTACTGCTAGCATTTTGGCATTCTCCGATGGTATAATGTAGTTTTTGCTGCAACTGCCTGCGTTTATCGGAGCTATGATTTAGGTTAAGAATTTGGCATTGCGTCAACGATGGTTAAAGGAATGGCTATGTTTTCAAGATAGTTGGGAAAGAGAAAATTCAAAAAGTAGTTGGGAAAGTGTAGACTAGGTAGATTTTGACACTGATAATAAGAACATCTGTGGTTTGGAAATTAAGGAGCAAAGCTGATGCCATGAATTAGCTTGGGAATGAACATTAGAAAATCAATTGCCTCTTCCTGATAGTTCAGATGGACGCTGCATTCTTCTGTAGAGACCAGCAAAGTAGCTCAAATTGCTTAAGTTCATATGTGTTGGTACGAAGCATGTTTAGATACTGTAGGTAGGATTACAATTGGTTGGGACTTGGGAGTAGAAATTGCAGGTACAGGACACCGTGCAATGCAGTATGCAAGTAAACATGAGGACGGCTGTCGTCCATTGGTTTTGTCAGTTGCCACCAGTTAGTTACAACTCGCAACCTCGCTTAGCTCGAACTCGAATTCCCTCACTGTATGTTCACATGCTATTATTTCAACCAGTCTTCATTCAGTTCAGCATATGTTAGGCTTAGTAGGACCTTCAAGAGTGATGGAGTTGCTTATGTAGGCGACAGTTCGATGTTAGATGTGACAGCACCGCACTACGCTTTCAGCTAGTCCACTAGACGAAATCTCTGAGACGTGATTCTGATTTCCAGGTCTTGAGCACGTTCTTGCAACATGAGTACTGCGGACCCGGGACGCTCCTGGTTCACCCCTTCTTGGATATGAAGGGCGAGATCAAAGAGAGGGGCCTCCCCGGCGCGCCTCAGGCTGCGCGCGCCGCCATCGCGTGGGCTGAGAAGAACATCGACAAGGACTGGAAGGAGTGGACCGGAGATTTTTAGCGCTGATTTCCTTTTGTCTCTGCTGTAGCAGCTGTTTGTTGTACCTGTAGTAGTAGTAGTCTCGATGTTTCAGTAGAGACTTGAATCTAGCTATAGATTCTAGACTAGTCATGTTAATCCGATCTGGAGCCCGTGAAACGCATGAAGTTAATTTATGCTCTGAACTTGATGAAGGCCGGCCTGATCCTGATCCGTTCCTTCTTGAACATATTCCTGCCACATGTGGTAAAAACTAGCAAAGCTTTTTTCAAGCAACTGCTGCCAGCCAAGTAGTAGTAGCAGTAAGTTTCTAACGCGGCAGGTCCTCAGATCCTAGCCCAGCCGGGCAAGAAATCCATGGCATTTCCCTGGCGCGGCAGGAGCGGGGGGCACCACACGGCACCGCAACGACATGGTGCTCAGGTGCGAACTTAAGTCCCTCTCGCCGGTGACCGGTCAACGCCGGCCTGCCCCGTCTGTTGCCCACAGTTCATTCAATGGCCGCGGAGTGCGGAGCTCCTTTTGTTGGATGCCATGTCCGTATGCAGTCAGTCGGAAGGGGGCCATGCCATTGAAGGAGCGCAGGGGGCGACGTAGCAGGAGGAGGGTAGGGGGGAGGTGTACATGGTTGAATGTTGATGGGTTCTTCCTGAAATGGCGCCGAGCCCGCCCTCTGACGGATCGCCGACGTGAGTTCTGTTCGCGCGTCGCCGCTGGCGCTGGCATGCACGCACGCTAGCTCCACTGCTTGTGCGATCTACGAGCGTTTATCATGATGCATATGCATAGCTCTGCCGCTGGACTGGAGTGTGACGCGGCCCGTGAGCGCCTCAATGGCAGCTTGGATCCATCCCCATTAAGATGTCAGTCACATTGGTGTGATGGCGTGGCCCTAGACCGATCTCCTGTTAATTTTCTTCTCCCAGTTCCTAACGACAGCCCTGTATATATATGTAAGTTTTACTTCCGGCGAAGCCCGCACGGAACGGAGCACTGAATGCGCGCCGTACCGTACGCGCGCGGCGCAGCGCAGAGGCAGGCAGGGACAGCACAGTATCATCATCATCATCCACACCAAATCCGTGAGGCGCGTCCACCCCGTGTGATGTGAGTGTGGAAGCACCAAAGCCGGAGATGAGATGAGATGAGATGACGCGCAGGCCCTGCGTGGCCATCTCTCTGCCTGACAGCCGCAACACGACCCGTGAGCAGTGGAGGGAGGGAGGGCCGCGTCATATTCCGACTGAGCGTGAGCATGACTAGTCTCACTCCATGTCCATGGCCATGAGGCCATCGGAGCAAGCACGGCCCGGATCCATCGACCGGTACGCCGTGCACGCGTGTATGGACAAAGGCTATGGCCAGCGGACGGGCCGGCTCGAGTAGATCTTGACCACCCGGGGGACCAATCATGGCGTCGCGGCTCGCTCCAAGTGGTCTCCGCCTGCCTGCCTTGCTCTTGCCCTGGTCACTTCTCCCCTATGGCCCTACACGTCAGAGGGTAAACCCTTGCGCAAACAGGCCCACGTCAACGACGACACATGCGCGCTCTGTTCCTACCTCTCGGTCTCGGTTTACACAAGAATTTGCATCCATACGCTATTTTTTTCGTACACGAGCTTCTTGATGAAACTAGCTGAACGAAATTTACATGAGATGTATTCCCCTCCGTAAAGAAATACTAAGAACAGCCATTACGTCCTCTGGCGTCCGTTTGGGTCTGCGCGGACACAAAAGTCGGTCCAACGCGCCGACCCAAACGGACGCGCGTCCGCTTTTCGTCCGCGGGCGACCCATTTCCGGTCCATTTTTGAGCCGGATTTGCGTCGGCGCGGACACAAGACGGACGCGCGTGCGCTCGCCTTCTTTTTTCCGGGCCCGCTGGTTGGTGGCACATTGGCCTCCCCTTATTCAATAGCAACCCTCGCCCCCTTCGTCGCTGACGCCGCCGCCCATTTTTTCGGTGACTCTGCTAGCTGCCGGCGCCGCAACATCTGCTCAGTAATGCCGCCATGTGACGCCCCGTCTTGACCGTACACTAATCATACACGCAAACGTGTACGATCAAGATCAGGGACTCACGGGAAGATATCACAACACAACTCTACAAATAAAATAAGTCATACAAGCATCATATTACAAGCCAGGGGCCTCGAGGGCTCGAATACAAGAGCTCGATCACAGACGGGTCAGCGGAAGCAACAATATCTGAGTACAGACATAAGTTAAACAAGTTGCCATAAGATGGCTAGCACAAACTGGGATACAGATCGAAAGAGGCGCAGGCCTCCTGCCTGGGAATCCTCCTAAACTACTCCTGGTCGTCGTCAGCGGGCAACACGTAGTAGTAGGCACCTCCGGTGTAGCAGGAGTCGTCGTCGACGGTGGCATCTGGCTCCTCGGCTCCGACATCTGGTTGCGACAACCAGGTAGAAGGGATAGAGGGAAAAGAAGGAGAAAGCAACCGTGAGTACTCATCCAAAGTACTCGCAAGCAAGGAGCTACACTACATATGTATGCAATGGTATCAACTTGGAATAAGGCTATTATATGTGGACTGAACTGCAAAAAGCCGGGATAAGGGGGGATAGCTAGTCCTTTTGAAGACTACGCTTCTGCAGCCTCCGTCTTGCAGCATGTAGAAGAGAGTAGACTGAAGTCCTCCAAGCATCATATAGCATAATCCTAACCGATGATCCTCCCCTCGTCGCCCTGTGAGAGAGCGATCACCGGTTGTATCTGGCACTTGGAAGGGTGTGTTTTATTAAGTATCCGGTTCTAGTTGTCATAAGGTCAAGGTACAACTCCGGGTCGTCCTTTTACCGAGGGACACGGCTATTCGAATAGATAAACTTCCCTGCAGGGGTGCACCACATACCCCAACACGCTCGATCCCATTTGGCCGGACACACTTTCCTGGGTCATGCCCGGCCTCGGAAGATCAACACGTCGCAGCCCTACCTAGGCACAACAGAGAGGTCAGCACGCCGGTCTAAATCCTATGGCGCAGGGGTCTGGGCCCATCGCCCTTTGCACACCTGCACGTTGCGTACGCGGCCGGAAGCAGACCTAGCCTAGTGGCTTTCCAGTCCAATCCGGCGCGCGCCACTCCGTCGCTGACGTCAGAAGGCTTCGGCTGATACCACGACGCCGGGATACCCATAACTACTCCCGCGTAGATGGTTAGTGCGTATAGACCAAATGGCCAGACTCAGATCAAATACCCAGATCTCGTTAAGCGTGTTAAGTATCCGCGAACGCCGACCAGGGCCAGGCCCACCTCTCTCCTAGGTGGTCGGAACCTGCCCTGTCGCTCCGCCACAAAGATCCACACAGAGGGCCGTCGGGACAAAGGTCCTTTCAGCCCCAATCCGTGAATCACTCGCGGGTACTCCTCGAGCCAACCCGACTTTGGTCACCACATGTATCATGTTTAAAGTATATAGTATATACCCGTGATCACCTCCCGAGTGATCACGGCCCATAGTATAGCATGGCAGACGGACAAGAATGTAGGGCCACTGATGATAAACTAGCATCCTATACTAAGCATTAGGATTGCAGGTAAAGGTAACAACAGTAGTAGCAAGGACAGGCTATGCATCAGTATAGGATTAACAGGAAGCAGTAACATGCTACACTACTCTAATGCAAGCAGTATAGAGAAGAGTAGGCGATATCTGGTGATCAAAGGGGGCTTGCCTGGTTGCTCTGGCAAGAGAGAGGGGTCGTCAACACCGTAGTCGTACTGGGTAGCAGCGGCGTCGGTCTCGGTGTCTAGAGAGAGAAGAGGGGGAAGGAAAACAATAAATAATATAAGCAAGACATATGCATAGTGATGCATGACATGACAAGTCTAACGGCGTTAGAGGTGCCCTAACGCGGTAAGGTGATACCGGTGTGAAGGGGGATAACATCCGGGAAAGTATCCCCGGTGTTTCGCGTTTTCGGGCAGAGGAGCCGGAGGGGGAAAGTTGCGAGTTCGATAGGTTAGGGAGGTGTGGTGGACGAACGGGCTGCGTATCCGGCTTCGTCTCGTCGTTCTGAGCAACTTCATGTTGAAATATTTTAATCCGAGTTACGGATTAAAAGATATGATTTTCTATTAAGATTTTATTAATTTCTGGAATTTAATTAATTAATTAAATTAATTCGAAAATGAATTAATGCATCAGCATGATGTCATGCTGACGTCAGCAGTCAACAGAGTTTGACTGGGTCAAACTGACATGTGGGTCCAGCGGGGACCCACCTGTCATACACTGTTTAGTAATTAGGTTTTAGCTAAACTAATCACAGTTTAATTAGACTAATTAGTTAATTTGATTAATCTAATTATGATTAATTAACTTAATTAATTCCTTAATTAATTAATTAATTAATTATTTTTATTATTATATTAATTTTAATTCCTTTTTTTTTATAAAACGTTCTGGGGCGTGGGCCCCCTGGTCAGTGGCCCCAGGGGGCCTTAACGGTGCGTGGGCGATGGGCGCGGGTGCAGGAGCCACGGGGCGCCCGTTAGCGGGCCGAGCCCCTGACCCAACGCAGCAGGGCACCGGCCAGGGGAGTCGTCGGCCGCGGCGGCCGGAGCGGCCGGAGCCGGGGCGTCGACGGAGAGGGGTTGGCCGCGGCGCGGGCCAGCAGCGTGGTTGGGGGGGCGGCGGAGCCGCGGCAGCACGACAAGAGGAGGGTCGGGCGCGACGAGCGGGACGGCGAGGCGTGCACGGGGCGCACGCGCACGGTGGCCACGGCGACGAGCGCCGGGCGCGCGCGGTGGCGCGTCGAGCAGGGGGGGAGGAGGAGGAGCAGCGCGGAGCAAGGTCGTGGAGGAGCCGAGCGGGGGAGCAGAGCGGGCGAGTCCACGCGGGGGCGCGGGCGATGCGGCGCGTGGCAGGGGGGGGGAGGTAGAGCAGCGGCAGGGGAGCCGCACAGGAAGCGGTGAGGGGCCGGGGGCGAGATGGCCCGGCGCGGCGACGGTGGCGCCGGAGCGCATCGTGCGGCGACGCCCGAGGCGACCTAGGGGGAGAGGAGGGCGAAGGGGGAAGCTCACGGGGAGGAGGGGGAGTAGGGCAACGGGGCAGCGGGCTCGGGGGCGGTCGGGGAAGACCGGCGAGGAGGAGGACGAGGAGGCGATCGGCGGGGCCGGCAACGACGGCGTCGGGGTGGCCGTCTCCTCCCGATCCAATCGGGAGAGATGGGGGGGGGAGGGAGATATTTTCGGAGTGGGGGGGGGGAAGTGGGGGTCGGGCTAGGGTTCCGGGGGGGTTATGTGGGAACGGGGTGGGGCGGTCGGCTGGCCTGGTGGCCTGCTGGGCCGGAGCCCAGTGGGTTGCCCCTCTTTTTTTTTTGTTAGGTTTTGTCTTTTTCTTTTATTTATTTTCTCTTTTGTTTTTAATTCATTCTAAAATACTTAGGCAGTTCTTAAAATGTGTTGACTACACTATAATTACCAGTGCAATATTCTGCAACCCCCGAACATTTTTGTTTTAATTTTTGAAAACTTTTATTGTTAATTGTAATTTGAATTTGAATTTGAACGGTTTCGGATCGTTGCGAGGTTAGCAACAGTAATCGGGATGACGTGCCATGATTAGCGTGGGATTACTGTAGCAAGATTATCCGGGCGTTACAAATCTCCTCCACTACAAGAAATCTCGTCCCGAGATTTAGGAGGTAGAAGGAAACAGTGCGGGGTATTCATCACGCAGGCGATCCTCGCGTTCCCAGGTAGCTTCGTCCTCAGAGTGATTCGACCACTGGACCTTGAGGAACTTGATCGCCTTCTGGCGTGTGCGGCGTTCAGCTTGGTCGAGAATGCGGACCGGATGCTCCTTATAGGAGAGGTCCTGTTGCAATTCGAGCACTTCATGATCCACTGCTCGGATTGGGTCCTTGAAACAGCGTCGGAGTTGTGACACGTGGAACACATCGTGAACCTGAGAAAGGTTCGGCGGAAGCTCCAGTTGATATGCCACTTTTCCACGCCTTTCCAGAATAGTGAATGGGCCAATATAGCGGGGAGCTAGCTTGCCCTTGATCCCGAAGCGGTGAGCACCCTTCATTGGTGTAACTCGAAGATAAGCCTTTTCGCCAGGTTGATAGACCATGTCTTGGTGATGACGGTCATACTGACTTTTCTGACGTGACTGAGCAGTCTTGAGATGCTCGCGAATAATGCGAACTTGTTCTTCGGCCTGTTGGATAATATCCGGACCGAAGAGTGGGCGTTCCCCAGTTTCTGACCAGTTCAGAGGGGTTCGACACTTCCGTCCATAAAGCACTTCGAAGGGGGACATCTTCAGACTAGCTTGATAGCTATTATTATAAGAGAACTCGGCATATGGAAGAGATTCCTCCCATTTCTTGCCGAATGAGATTACACAAGCTCGAAGCATGTCTTCGAGAACTTGGTTGACACGTTCAACTTGCCCTTGTGACTTAGGATGGAACGCAGTACTGAACGACAGATGAGTCCCCATAGCTTCTTGGAAACTTGCCCAAAACCTTGAAGTGAATAAGCTGCCACGGTCTGAACTGATAACCAGTGGGATACCGTGAAGTGAAACAATTCTGGCCATGTAGAGAGTAGCAAGCTGACTAGCCGTGATTGTCTCTTTGACCGCCAGAAAATGGGCAACTTTGGAAAGCCGGTCAATGACGACAAGAATAGCATCATTACCTTTCTGCGATTTGGGAAAACCAGTGACGAAGTCCATCTCAACATGGTCCCATTTCCATTCAGGAATAGAGATAGGTTGCAGAGTTCCAGCAGGCCTTTGATGCTCTGCTTTGATTCGGCGACAAACGTCACATTCAGCAACATAACGAGCAATGTCCTGCTTCATATTAGACCACCAGAATCTTTGACGAATATCCTGGTACATCTTTGTACTACCAGGATGGATGGACAGAGGCGTATCATGGGCTTCTTGCATAACCCTTATAGTCTTATCCAGGTTTTTCTTCGAACATGGTACCACTAAGCGGCCTTTGAAATACAAGGCGCCATCGTCGGCGATCGTGAAGAATGAGAGCTTTCCCCTTTTGAGGTCGCGCTTAATCTTGAGGACTTCATCGTCACACTTCTGTATCCATTTGATGGTGTCCACAAGATCTGGTTTCGCAACCAGGGTATTGAGAGAACCCTTGGAAACAACATGGAGGTTCTGTTTGGGGAAACCTTCGGGAGGGGGAGCGAGTGATCCCGGAGGAACAATATGGAGGTTCAGCCTTCTAAATTCTTCAACAAGCGATGGGTGAACTTTGTGAGCCTGGAGGTGGTTACAGTAATACTTGCGGCTCAAGGCGTCAGCCATTACATTAGCCTTGCCGGGGGTATAGGATATACCCACGTCAAAGTCTGCAACAGTCTCAATCCATCTTTGCTGACGTAGATTTAAATCTGGCTGAGTAAACAGATACTTCAGACTTTGATGGTCGGTGAAGATCTCGCAACGATTACCGAGAAGGTAATGTCGCCACTGCTTCAGTGCATGAATGACAGCAGCAAGCTCGAGGTCGTGAACTGGGTAGTTTGCTTCATGAGGGCGCAGTTGACGAGAGGCATAAGCAATCACTCTGCGCTCTTGCATTAGGACACAGCCTAATCCTTGACGGGAAGCGTCGCAGTAAATGACGAAGTCCTTCTTAGTATCAGGTGGTGCAAGCACGGGGGCAGAAGTCAATTTGTCTTTGAGCGCCTGGAAACTTTCCTGACACTTGTTTGTCCAGTCGAACTTGACACCCTTATGCAATAAACTAGTCAGAGGCCTGGCAATCTTGGAGAAGTTCTCGACGAATCGACGGCAATAGCTGGCGAGACCGAGAAAACTTCGGACTTGCTTCACATTCTTAGGAGGAGTCCAATCGAGAATAGCCTGAACTCGTTCAGGGTTGACGGCAATACCATCCTTGGAGATGACATGCCCAAGATAGGTTACTTCGGGGAGCCAGAATTTACACTTGGAATACTTAGCATACAGCTGATGTTCTCGAAGTTTTTCCAGCACAAGACGAAGATGTTCAGCATGCTCCTCCTTGTTCTTGGAAAATACAAGGATATCGTCCAAATAAACCACGACGAACTTGTCGAGGTAATCCATGAATATATAATTCATCAGACGAGAGAAGGTGGCTGGAGCATTCGTTAAGCCGAATGACATGACGGTGTACTCGTATGATCCATACCGAGTAACGAAGGCGGTTTTTGGAATGTCCTCTTCACGAACACGGATCTGGTGGTAACCTAACCTCAAGTCGAGTTTGGAGAACACTGATGAGCCAGCCAGCTGATCATAAAGATCATTGATCCGAGGAAGTGGGTATTTATTCTGAATGGTAGCTTGGTTTATAGGACGGTAGTCTTGGACTAATCGGTTTGTCCCATCCTTCTTCTTAACAAAGAGAGAAGGTGCTCCCCAAGGAGAGCAACTTGGGCGAATGAAACCTTTGACAAGAGATTTGTCGATTTCCTCCTTAAGCTCAATGAGTTCATGCGGCGGCATCTTATAGGGTCGTTTAGCTATAGGGGTGGTGCCGGGTTTCAAGTCGATGATGAATTCGACAGCTCTAGCAGGGGGAATCCCTGGAAGTTCTTCTGGGAAGACATCTTGGAATTCACGAACGACGAGAATGTTTTCAATGCCCTCGAGTGGTGCAGCGTTCAACGCATTCAAGGCATAAAGTCGTGCCTCGGCGTTCTGAACTAGATGAGCTTGGTAAGCTATTATTTCGTCAGAAGGGTGTAGCAGATGGACGACCTTAGTGGCGCAAACTATAGAAGCAGTATGCGCTTTCAACCAATCCATTCCCAGAATGAGGTCTATGTTAGACGACTTCAAGATAATGGGAGAGGCATAGAATTCCAGCCCTTCGATTTCCACGGGGACATCGATGCCAACCAATGAGGTTTGACATTGTCCCACGGCGGTTTTTACCAATACCGAAGTGTTCATCTCCTCACATTTAATGTCATGCTTGTATGCAAAATCTTCTGACATGAATGAATGCGATGCTCCTGAATCGAATAAAACAGATGCAGGTACTGAGTTTACGAGGAGTGTACCCATCACGGTAGCAGGCTGGTCTTGGGCTTCGTTCAGATCAACATGGTTGGCATGAACGCGACCATAAGACTTGGCATTGTTGTTGCGGGGCTGGTTGTTTCCACGGCCAGTTGCTGGAAGGGCCAGTTGATTCTGTTTCTGGTTGCATTCCCTAGCACGGTGCCCTGGTTGTCCACACCTGAAGCACAAACCATTCTCGGGAGTAGGAACAGGAGCTTGGGGTGGTGGAGCTGGAAGCCTTGGCTGCCTAGCTGGAGCAGTAGGCAGACGAGGTGCAGCATAGGACTGCCTTGGGGCAGGTGTATTAGGCTGGTACACGCTGTTGGGAATCCATATCTTGCGCTTCTGCGAGGACGGACCCGAAGATGAGCCCGTGTCACGGCTGCGCCTGTGAGAGCTCTGGTATTCCTGCAGACCAGTTTCGACATTGATGGCTTTGTTCACCAGAGTGGAGAAATCAGCAAAGTCATGCACTAGAAGTGCGAGTTTGATGTCAGCTTGAAGGCCATCCCGGAACTTTTCCTGTCTGCGTGCATCAGTTGCAATGTCCTCTTCAGCATAGCGGGACAAGTCCAGAAACTCCCGTTGATAAGCTTCCACAGTTTTGTTGCCTTGGGTGAGGTTGCGGAACTCACGCTTCTTCCGGTCCATGACTCCTTGAGGAATGAAGCGAGCCCGGAAGGCAGCTTGGAAGTCTGGCCAGGTGATGATTGTCCCAGCTGGCAGGGTACGCCTGTGGCTGTCCCACCATTGAGCTGCGGGTCCTTTCAGGAAGAATGAAGCAAAGGTGACATAGCTGGCAGGGACTACATCAGCAGACTCCATCTCATAGGTGATGTCACGGAGCCAGTCATCAGCATCCAGAGGCTGAATTGAGCTACGGTACACGGTTGGGTTGAGGCGCATGAAATCCTGCAGAGTCACTTGGGTTGGCTGCTGGTTCATATTGGGGCGAGGGAACTGAGCCATAATATTCTCCATGAACTGACGATTCAGCTCAAACTGTTGCATCATCCCAGCCATGTACTCAGGCGGTGGTGGGGGGTTGCCACCACGACCACGACCACCTGGTCTAACCATCCTGCTAATATATAACAGGGGTAGTTCAGCATTTAGAAATTTGCAAGCACAAGAATCATTCATGAAGAAACATGCACAACGAAAGCAGTACGATAGATACTACATAGTAGTCGGCATATCTTACAAAAGAGACCATGCATAGAGCTCGTTACACAGAGTTCGGTACAAAGTCTAAGACATCATAGGCGGCACGCAGGCTCGCGGCGAATGCAACTAACAGTAACAAGCAAGTCTACATCAGTCCCACGCGGTACTGTGGAGGTAGGTGTAGCCTGAAAGCTGGTAGTGTGGCAGCGGGTACACCACGTCGGCAACCTGGGGTCCGCGGGGGCTCTGGTGCTGAACCCGCCGCTCAGGTGGCAGAAGAGGGCCAAGTGCGGGAGAGTAGCCTCCCACCTCTGGCCAACCGACACCCTGAGGCATCACGGTCCTGGCGGGGTAGATAGCAGAACGCGGCAGCTCCCCAGATCCAACAAAGGGGTGTAACATCGTCAAAGCACGGTAGAGGTGCTGACGAGTGGTGTACAACTCGTGGCGAAGAGCTCGGTTAGCTCGATCCAGACCATCAGCATACAGAACAAAGTTCTGATGGTGGAAGGGCTCGCGGGTGACAGTGGAGTAGGCAGCAGTGTAGTAGCCCTCCGCACCAATATCAGATGCGATAGCAATGTGTCTAAAGGGGGAGGTGTCCAACTCCCGGTACTCCCTACGAAGGCGTGTCAGAGCAGCATAGGCAGCATCGTGAACTGCCATATCGATGGTCACTCCAACACCATAAGCGGTGTGCAGCACAGTAGTGGAGTCATAATCCCGGGAGTAGAGGTGGACGGTGGCACGGTACTGCTCCTGGTTAAAGCCCTGGTACTCCTCATAGACGGTGTACTCAGGGTGCCAGCGATAACCCAGATAGGTCATCATCTCAACCAACACAGCAGGTGATCCTGAGGCACCAATGGCCGTCGTGTGGCGCACGACCTGCCTCGTGGGTTCCATCTGAAAACAAAGATGTTTTCACAGGAGTCAAATGACAAGGTGGACAATGTTCAAATACTACTCTAAAGAATAACTAGGGCTTATCCAACTTTGGGGTGAATGTCGTAACGGGATCCTAGTGTCAGAGTTAATAAATTCGTTTAACCCGAGTAGAAGAGAGATCAGAGTCCCAGAGTAAGGATCGAGGAGTAAAAGATCCTAATATCACCCGATGGCGACGTGGGCCCGTAAGGCACACAGCCTAGTTAGTAAAAGTTTTTGCAATGTCTAGACTCGACTTCGGCCAAGGAGTGTGGAAGGGGGGATTCCTACAGGCAGTCGGCTCTTATACCAACTTGTGACGCCCCGTCTTGACCGTACACTAATCATACACGCAAACGTGTACGATCAAGATCAGGGACTCACGGGAAGATATCACAACACAACTCTACAAATAAAATAAGTCATACAAGCATCATATTACAAGCCAGGGGCCTCGAGGGCTCGAATACAAGAGCTCGATCACAGACGGGTCAGCGGAAGCAACAATATCTGAGTACAGACATAAGTTAAACAAGTTGCCATAAGATGGCTAGCACAAACTGGGATACAGATCGAAAGAGGCGCAGGCCTCCTGCCTGGGAATCCTCCTAAGCTACTCCTGGTCGTCGTCAGCGGGCAACACGTAGTAGTAGGCACCTCCGGTGTAGCAGGAGTCGTCGTCGACGGTGGCATCTGGCTCCTCGGCTCCGACATCTGGTTGCGACAACCAGGTAGAAGGGATAGAGGGAAAAGAAGGAGAAAGCAACCGTGAGTACTCATCCAAAGTACTCGCAAGCAAGGAGCTACACTACATATGTATGCAATGGTATCAACTACAATGGGATAAGGCTATTATATGTGGACTGAACTGCAGAAAGCCGGAATAAGAGGGGGATAGCTAATCCTTTCGAAGACTACGCTTCTGGCAGCCTCCGTCTTGCAGCATGTAGAAGAGAGTAGACTGAAGTCCTCCAAGTAGCATCGCATAGCAAATCCTAACCGATGATCCTCCCCTCGTCGCCCTGTGAGAGAGCGATCACCGGTTGTATCTGGCACTTGGAAGGGTGTGTTTTATTAAGTATCCGGTTCTAGTTGTCATAAGGTCAAGGTACAACTCCGGGTCGTCCTTTTACCGAGGGACACGGCTACTCGAATAGATAAACTTCCCTGCAGGGGTGCACCACATACCCCAACACGCTCGATCCCATTTGGCCGGACACACTTTCCTGGGTCATGCCCGGCCTCGGAAGATCAACACGTCGCAGCCCTACCTAGGCACAACAGAGAGGTCAGCACGCCGGTCTAAATCCTATGGCGCAGGGGTCTGGGCCCATCGCCCTTTGCACACCTGCACGTTGCGTACGCGGCCGGAAGCAGACCTAGCCTAGTGGCTTTCCAGTCCAATCCGGCGCGCGCCACTCAGTCGCTGACGTCACGAAAGCTTCGGCTGATACCACGACGTCGGGATACCCATAACTACTCCCGCGTAGATGGTTAGTGCGTATAGACCAAATGGCCAGACTCAGATCAAATACCCAGATCTCGTTAAGCGTGTTAAGTGTCCGCGAACGCCGAACAGGGCCAAGCCCACCTCTCTCCTAGGTGGTCGGAACCTGCCCTGTCGCTCCGCCACAAAGATCCACACAGAGGGCCGTCGGGACAAAGGTCCTTTCAGCCCCCAATCCGTGAATCACTCGCGGGTACTCCTCGAGCCAACCCGACTTTGGTCACCACATGTATCATGTTTAAAGTATATAGTATATACCCGTGATCACCTCCCGAGTGATCACGGCCCAATAGTATAGCATGGCAGACGGACAAGAATGTAGGGCCACTGATGATAAACTAGCATCCTATACTAAGCATTAGGTTTGCAGGTAAAGGTAACAACAGTAGTAGCAAGGACAGGCTATGCATCAGTATAGGATTAACGAGAAGCAGTAACATGCTACACTACTCTAATGCAAGCAGTATAGAGAAGAGTAGGCGGTATCTGGTGATCAAAGGGGGGCTTGCCTGGTTGCTCTGGCAAGAGAGAGGAGTCGTCAACACCGTAGTCGTACTGGGTAGTAGCGGCGTCGGTCTCGGTGTCTATCGAGAGAAGAGGGGGGGGAAAAACAATAAATATATAAGCAAGCATATGCATAGTGAGCATGACATGACAAGTAACGACGTTAGAGGTGCCCTAACGCGGTAACAGGTGATACCGGTGAAGGGGGATAAAATCCGGGAAAGTATCCCCGGTGTTTCGCGTTTTCGGGCACAGGAGCCGGAGGGGGGGAAAGTTGCGAGTTCGATAGGTTAGGGAGGTGTGGTGGACGAACGGGCTGCGTATCCGGCTTCGTCTCGTCGTTCTGAGCAACTTTCATGTTGAAATTATTTTAATCCGAGTTACGGATTAAAAGATATGATTTTCTAAAGATTTTATTAATTTCTGGAATTTAATTAATTAACTAAATTAATTCGAAAATAAATTAATGACATCAGCATTGATGTCATGCTGACGTCAGCAGTCAACAGAGTTGACTGGGTCAAACTGACATGTGGGTCCAGTGGGACCCACCTGTCATACACTGTTTAGGTTAATTAGGTTTAGTTAAACTAATCACAGTTTAATTAGAACTAATTAGTTAATTTGATTAATCTAATTATGATTAATTAACTTAATTAATTCCTTAATTAATTAATTAATTATTATTATTTATTATTTAATTTTAATTCCTTTTTTTTTAATAAAGCGTTCTGGGGCGGGGCCCCCTCTGTCAGTGGCCCCAGGGGGCCTTAACGGGTGCGGGCGCATGGGCGCGCGGGTGCAGGAGCCACGGGGCGCCCGTTAGCGGGCCGAGCCCCTGACCCAACGCAGCAGGGCACCGGCCAGGGGAGTCGTCGGCCGCGGCGGCCGGAGCGGCCGGAGCCGGGGCGTCGACGGAGAGGGGTTGGCCGCGGCGCGGGCCAGCAGCGTGGTTGGGGGGGCGGCGGAGCCGCGGCAGCACGACAAGAGGAGGGTCGGGCGCGACGAGCGGGACGGCGAGGCGTGCACGGGGCGCACGCGCACGGTGGCCACGGCGACGAGCGCCGGGCGCGCGCGGTGGCGCGTCGAGCAGGGGGGGAGGAGGAGGAGCAGCGCGGAGCAAGGTCGTGGAGGAGCCGAGCGGGGGAAGCAGAGCGGGCGAGTCCGCGCGGGCGCGGGCGTGCGGCGCGTGCGCAGGGGGGGGCGCGGCGGCCGCGGCAGGGGAGCCGCACGGGGAAGCGGGGAGGGGCCGGGGGCGGGACGGCCCGGCGCGGGCGACGGTGGCGCCGGAGCGCGTCGAGCGGCGACGGCCGAGGCGACCTAGGGGGAGAGGAGGGCGAAGGGGGAAGCTCACGGGGAGGAGGGGGAGTAGGGCAACGGGGCAGCGGGCTCGGGGGCGGTCGGGGAAGACCGGCGAGGAGGAGGACGAGGAGGCGATCGGCGGGGCCGGCAACGACGGCGTCGGGGTGGCCGTCTCCTCCCGATCCAATCGGGAGAGATGGGGGGGGGAGGGAGATATTTTCGGAGTGGGGGGGGGGAAGTGGGGGTCGGGCTAGGGTTCCGGGGGGGGTTATGTGGGAACGGGGTGGGGCGGTCGGCTGGCCTGGTGGCCTGCTGGGCCGGAGCCCAGTGGGTTGCCCCTCTTTTTTTTTTGTTAGGTTTTGTCTTTTTCTTTTATTTATTTTCTCTTTTGTTTTTAATTCATTCTAAAATACTTAGGCAGTTCTTAAAATGTGTTGACTACACTATAATTACCAGTGCAATATTCTGCAACCCCCGAACATTTTTGTTTTAATTTTTGAAAACTTTTATTGTTAATTGTAATTTGAATTTGAATTTGAACGGTTTCGGATCGTTGCGAGGTTAGCAACAGTAATCGGGATGACGTGCCATGATTAGCGTGGGATTACTGTAGCAAGATTATCCGGGCGTTACACGCCACCTCCCACGTCGCCCGCCACCGCCGTCTTGCCGACGGGGAACCGACTGCTTCCCACCCCCGCTCCCCCCGACACAGTCGCGACCACGACCAAGAAGCCGCCTCGCCACCTCGGCCAGATCCTCGCCGGCCCGCTCATCGGACGCCGACAGGGCAGCTAGCTGGTCCGTGCGCGCCGCGACTCCCTTCGTCGGTCGTCTCCTTCGTCAACGCTCGCAAACTGTTCGACAGTTTGCCAAGGTACAAAATGGACTCCGCCGATGAATTCTTTTTTCACAATTTCCTGCGACTCCAACGATTCGTCGTCCGATCACGAGGAGGAGATATTGGCTGCCGTGTTGGTCCATCACCACCTCAATAGCCAGCGACCGTTGTTCCGTGGCTCCATTCCGGGCCACCTTCCGGCGTTGAATTGCAAGCGAGAGAGCGGGCATCTCCTTCTTTGGAAGGACTACTTTGATACAACAAATCCGTTGTTCAAACATCAGAAATTTCGCCATCGTTTCCGTACGAGTAGACATCTTTTCAATCGTATTAGAGAGGGGGTAGTCGGCTACGATGACTATTTCGAGTGCAAAGAGGATGCCGCTGGAAAGATTGGTTTCTCCTCTTATCAGAAATGCACTGCCGCCATCTGAATGCTTGCGTACGGAGTGCCCGGTGATCTCATTGACGAGTACGTCCGTATGAGCGAGTCTACATGCCTAGAGTCACTGTATAAGTTCTGCAAGGATGTTATTGATGTGTTTGGCGCTGAGTACTTGGGAGAGCCGACTCCTGAAGATACAGCCCGTTTGTTAGCGATGAATGCCAGCAGGGGCTTCCCAGGGATGATTGGCAGCATAGACTGCATGCACCGGGAGTGGAAGAACTGCCCTTCTGCTTGGCAAAGGCAGTATAAGGGCCATGTCACGGCTTGCACTGTCGTACTAGAGGTCGTGGCGTCTCAAGGTCTCTGGATCTGGCACACTTTCTTTGGCATGGCCAGATCACACAATGATATCAACGTGCTTCAGCGCTCGCCGATGTTTGCTAGGCTTGCCGAAGGTAATAGCCCACCGGTGAACTTTACTATCAATGGCCACAACTACGACAAAGGATACTACCTGAGTGACGATATCTATCCTCAGTGGACCACTATTGTCAAGACAATCCCCAACCCTGTCGGAGAGAAGAGGAAAAGATTTGCCCAAGAGCAAGAGAGTGCTAGGAAGTATGTCGAGCGTGCCTTTGGTGTTTTGCAATCTCGATGGGGCATCGTTCGGTATCTTTCTAATACCTGGAGCACGCAGAAACTATGGGAGGTGATGACTGCTTATGTGATCATGCACAACATGATCATAGAAGAAGAGCGCCCGGAACGTCTGTACGATTAAGGGTTTTAGTTTCAGGGTGAGAATATTGTGCCTGAGTATGGAGGAGTGGCAACGTTTGAACAATTCATCCAATTTCATCATGACATGCGTGTTTGAAAAACTCACGTGCAACTGCAAAATGATTTGGTTGAGCATATGTGGGTTCATGTTGACAACCAATAGATGTATCTTCTTTATTCGGCTTGCAGAACTATACAAGACATTTTTACTTTTATTCGGCTTGTAAGACTATGCTATTTTATTCGGTTAAAACTATGTTATTTGACTATATGTTTGAATGCAAAAGTAATGCAAAAATGAGCTATTTGTTGAAATAGGGCGGCCAGCCAGCCACGTTGGCACATATGGGTCGACGCGTTGGGCACACTGCCGATCCAAATCTTTACTAAGGGACTAAATTATCTCATTATTATTTTTATATGTTCCATGCACACACTTTCCATGGGCAGATTCAGGTGTCATGGCACCTACTAAAATAGGGCCCTAAAATAACGCTCCCTCATTTCTCATGATATACCTTGTCTAGGCTTTTACGTTGATACTCACATTACAACATATTAGAAAATTGAGATACAACGAGCCAATGCATCGGGAGTATTTATGTCAAACAGCTTCGCGAGCCAATATATAAAGTCTAACAAATATTTCCATTTGTAAATACATAGAGGGGGTATAAAATCATTGTTCTCATATGGTGTTTGCACTTAACTCATTGGCCAAACTTCATAAGTTCCATTTATAAGGCGCACACGCATTTCAATAATAAATTGTACTTGCTGAGTATTAGTTATGTGACATAAAAAATTATACTACTACTATTATCATAACTCATACTAGTACACTATTGGTCTAGATGACGGTCAAATATAAATATAGTCCGCATGCTTCTTGAAACGGGAACAGAGGGAGTATTACCTAACTTAATACTTCCACCGATTTTTTTACTTTGCATATTAGGAATGTCTTGAGTCAAGTATTTCGAACCTTGTCTAAGTTTGTAGAAAATATTCAATATTCTTGATATTGTATCTATTTGGTATTGTAAATATTAATATTTGGAAGATAAATATCATCAATTCTTACATATCTAATACCGGAGTAAAAAGAAACAAAGCAAGTAAGTTGATTCCCCCATTTTCCTAGGCACAACAAACCTTTTGACCTCCAACACAAGATCAATTGTGGGCGGCAGTGAGACTTAAATTTATCAACATATTCCCTGAACTTTAAGTATTTGTTGATGATTTTGGCAGTTATCAAAATGTTTGTACCTTCAAATTTCATCCCAAGTACATCTTTACACCATTTTTTGTCAAAAATTTAAAAATCAAAATAATATAGTTCCCAAAATTATGGTCCAGATTTTTTATACTAAAAATACTAGACATCTTTCATTGCAGTTTGTACAAATTACAGGTTTATGTGTTTTATTTTATGCTGTTTGTACATGAGAAGAGCCTGGTTTGGCGGCAAAGTTTCCTATAACTGTGGTATACCAATGCTTAGGTGATGAATACTCTAGTTTTCAAAAAAATGTGGTTTTCTCAGTCCGATTTATAAAAAAAATGCATATACCTCTTTTTAAAACAATTCTAAAACATGGTATTAGATATGCTATGGTTTATGAAACATTGTATTGGTTGATGCCAAACATATGAATGTATGTGAAACCATGGTTCCTAAAAAGACCACAATAGTCTTCCATAACTCCAAAAAAACCGAGCTACCCAATGAACATAAGTAGTTATGTAAAGCGTGACACAGACACGATTTGATGGCAAGATCATTGATTTGCAATGTTTGAGGATTTTTGTCATTAGATTCATGTGTTTAGATTTTTCGGTAAGATTAAGTGAATCATGACATTCCTATCCATGCATCTTTGGAATTCACATAGTATAGTCCTACGACTGTAGTAGATATCACTGCATTCCACTGGAATTCATAGATATACCGCGTTTCAGACACAACTTAGCATACATGGCACGTGGGCTATTTCTTTTAATCATTAAACACCTCTTTTCAGTTTGGTTTATAAGAAGAAGAAAAAGATGTTGACACCTCTTTTAAAACAATTCTCTTAAAACATAGTATTAGGTATGCTACGTTTAAGAAACGTTCTATTGATTAGTGCCAAATATATTGAAGTATTTAAAACCATGGTTTCTAAAAATATGGTAGTATTCTTCCATAACTCCAAGGAAACCGAGCTACCCAACGAACATAAGTAATTGTGTAAAACGCGACACCAACATGATTAAGTGGCAAGACCATTGATCTACAATGAAATTGTGGATTTCTGTCATTAGATTCTTGTGTTTAGATTTTTTGTAAGATTGAGCGAATCATAACATTCCTATTCATGCATTTTTGGAATTCACATATAGGTATATGATTGTCATCAGTGCATTCAATGAGGAGAGACGTTCCCGTCAAGTACGAAGACGTCTGTCGTTAATCTTAAAATAATGCGCCGGCTCAATCTTTCGAAGGTGCTCATAGATGTAGGGTGTGTGCTTGCTTTTATAGGGTGAGTATATGTGCATATGTATGAGCACGTATGTACTGTGTTCTGAAAAAAATTGTCATTACTGCATTCCAGTGACTGCATTTCGGACACAGCTTAGCATCATGGCACGTGGAGTATTTTTACTAATCATTCCCTACTTATCAGTTATGGAGGCTGTTCATCTTTTCTTGTACCACAACATATACGCAAAGGATAAAAAAGTCGTACATACATACACACACTCATGAGTGAACACTTCTGTCCTACACTTGCACACATGTTGTATTATATATCCCCTTGCGCTCCCACACATCGCTCAGACCAGCGCGCGGCTACTCATCTCGAGCCATCATCTCAGCTCCACTACCGCATCGCATCGCCTCTGCTCCACCACCACCACCACCACCACTACGCTGCCCGCTCGACGGCAATGGCTGCTGCTCAGTGACGGCCCCCACCGGCCCGGCTATGCCGGAAGACGACGCGTCCTTCCTCCTGTGCGCCGAGGACGCCTTCTTCTTTGTCGACGCCGCCACCGCCAGCACCTGCACCACCGCCGAGCAGGACGATGGCTGGTGCTCCGGCGCCGAGGAGTCGGCGTCGGCGGCGGCGGCCTCCTTCGTGGCCGAGCTCATCGGCGGCGAGGCCGACTACTCGCCCCGGTCCGACTACTCCGACCGGCTCCGGTCGCGGTCCGTCGACCCCGCCGCCCGGGCCGACTCCGTTGCATGGATTCTCAAGGTGACATGCACAAATCGCTAGCTACCTCGACGAGCTTCTCGGATAGTAATATCGGTGGTGCATGCTTGCGTCTCTAGTGTTCTGCTATCTGTATCTCATCCCGTATTGTTATGTTTTCCTTGTTCAGGTGCAAGAGTACTACGGATTCCTTCCCCTGACGGCGTACCTCGCCGTGAACTACATGGACCGGTTCCTCTCCCTCCACCGGCTGCCGGTAAGCTCGCCGCCGTCCTCGCCCCGCCACGTCACCAACCCCGCGCACACACTTCTCACCATGTCAGACAACCATGTCACGCGCGTATCAGATAACCAGTTTGCGCTCTGTATCTTTCGCCATGGTGCGTAGCGCTCGGCCGATACTCTTTTTTTCCTCCGTATAAAAAGAAAAGTTTTGGAAGTTGGTGTGCAGACCGCTGCTAGCCCATGAACCCAACGAACCGGGCAATGACGGTTATACCCTCAGACGGAATGAATGGGGCATCATCGGGGGCGTGTGGATTTGTTTATGCGCTCAAGACAGAGCGGTCTTTTGGCTTTGCAGCGTGCTTTAGCTAGCGCGAGCCCAAGCTTTTTGTATCGTGGAACAACAGGCCTTATCATTGTGCTTTGCCTGACTGCCTGCCCCTGTGCTCCACATCCTCGTGTTAAGTAAGCATATGGCCTATGCCGGATGGGATAGTGTTTGGAGCCACTGGCGTCAGGCATCTATCTCCTCTCAGCCTCAGTGACTCTGCAATGCAATGCATGGTGGGGTGGTGACAGGCTGACAGCCAGCAGTAGTAGATTATTTACCCGGCCAAAGGAAAAGAACAGGCTGCGAGAGCTAGCTGTAAACTGCTGCAAAGCAGCATTGTTTTTTCTGACTTTCTTGTTGCTTTGTGGATGCTGTGTTAGTAGTAAAAACACAGGCCCTTGGATTGTTTAGTTATGTTAGACAGAGTTCAGTGTGGGAGCTACAGTGGGCATGGCATGCTGGCGTCACTCCATGATTTCTTTTAAGGATTATTAGTTCCAAGTGATACTACTACTAGATGGATTATCCAAGTGCTGATGTGACTGCATATCTCACCAACCTTCTTACTTGGGGCCAATGTTAGGATGGCAAGCAGCCTTATAATATCACTCTCCTAGTCCTACCCACAGTAGGTAACAGTGGTTAATGTTGTGTATGTAGTATATGGTACTATGCATCTACTCTGCCTTCAGCAAACTATTTTATGTACGGTTTGCAGCTCCACATATATACACTTGATTTAAGGAATTTGAAGAGGGTTTATTCATCCATGTTGGCTCATAAAAGAACAAGAGATGGATTGTGCTACAAGAACATATAGACATAGTGGTACATTACTTTGTGGATCCTTGTTTCAGCTACATTAATTGCAGCGTTTGCTTGTGTTCTTGCAGCAGGAGGATGGATGGGCAATGCAGCTGCTAGCTGTGACCTGCCTCTCCTTGGCTGCCAAGATGGAGGAGACCCTGGTGCCCTCCCTCCTAGACCTTCAGGCAATTACACCCACCTACTCGATTCCACTGTCATACACTTCTATTCTGATCCTCAACTTTGTTACTTCATCAGAGTTGTAATGTGAATTATGGATTTGTACATTGGCAGATAGAGAGCACAAGATACATCTTCGAGCCGAGAACGATCCTTCGAATGGAGCTTCTCGTCCTCACGGCGCTCAATTGGAGGCTCCGATCGGTCACGCCGTTCACATTCATCGACTTCTTCGCTTGCAAAGTTGACCCGAGAGGGAGGCACATGAGATACCTGATCGCCCGAGCCACACAAATGATTTTAGCTGCAATACATGGTATATTACAGCAATTTTTTGTTGGTTGACTACACATAGCTGTTGCCACATGGCACTGATGTAATAATGCTGCAAAATGCAATGCCACAGACATCGAGTTCTTGGACCACTGCCCGTCGTCGATGGCTGCCGCGGCGGTGCTGTGCGCCGCCGGCGAGACGCAGTCCCTCACATTGCTCAACCCTAGGCTTGCAGTCAATTGGTGCATTGGCCTAGCAGAGGTAACACAAGGATCACCTTCAGCACATTGACAAGTTATGAATTCTGATCAACTTTTGTAACATGCTATATCTTTTTTTCCTAATAGGAAGGGGTGAGCAGCTGCTACCAACTAATGCAGCAGCTGGTGGGTGGCAAGAGGGCAGCCACAGCAGCAGCAGCGGCAGTTAACCTGTGCTCAAACGAGGTTCTGTCCTGTGATTCCTCCTCCTGCACCACCCCACCCCCACCCAAGAGGAGGAAGAGGTCACCTCCACCGGTCATCACATGAAAACAAAGGGACGGCGAGTAGATAAACAATCATTTTACATGGTTTTTTTGGGGGAGGGGGTCAGATTAACAGAGCTTGATTTTGATTTCTTGCTGTTGTTGTGTTGTTGTGATTCTTTTTCCCATTTGTTCTCTTCTTTTGGGGTTCTTTCTTTTTACACCTTGGTGGGGGCTCTCTCTCCTTGCTTGGCCATGCCATCATGGCGGCCTCTGCGCTGCCAGTCTGTGAAGGATGTGGGAAATACATCAGAGAAAGAGAGAGGGTCAGAGGGAAACATGGACACATTTGTGTTTTTCTGTGCTTACCACCCTGTGGCTGTGGGTCTTCACCCCGATGCAGAACTGCAGAGGATACATTGATTCGATGGTGAGGGAAGAAGAAGCCATGGCAGATACAAGAAAAGTAAAAATGATGGCAATGAACAGCATGTTTGCATGGCACATTGCATGGGGATAGATAGATAGATGTGGGTGAAATCATGGTGGTGGTCAAGGAGGAGTGGTCAGAGCTACAGCCAAGGTGTGGCAGTAGGAGCCTTCTCCCTGCCAAGCTCTCTGTTCATATTCATGAGGGAGAAATTTGTTTGTTTCCGAGTGGTTTGTTTGTTTTTTGTTGATGCTACTGAAGAAAGAGAGAGAGGGGGCATGGTGTGCTGGGAGGCACATGCATGCCCTAGCTAGTGTGCTGCCCTGGGGTGAAATATTTGTCCATCTCCAGGCCGAACAGTGTCCGAGCATGAGGCTTTTGAGGGCCCTTGCTATTTGTACTTTTTTTTCCATCATCAGCAATAAAAGATGTTGCCATTTTTACTACATTATCTTGAAAGAATGTGAGAATTTATATGCTCTGCCTTTGCGGGTATGCTATGTGGCCAGCCATGTGTTTCTGTTCCTCTTAGTTTTCAAACAGAGCTCAATGTAGTTGGTGTGTACATTGTCAGCCTAATTCTGGAACTGAAAGTCAGAAAGTGCCCCACAGAGCAAGGGACTGATCCTTTGGAAGTTTGAATTGTCTTTCGCTCATGATCCCAACATGTCAAACAAGTAACTATACAGCATCACATGATTGTTGAAAACCTATTGTATATTGGTAGGTTATAGGTGCTCCTACATGCTTAAAGCACTGTAGGAAGTAGACATGCATTGCAAGTATTTGTGACATACTTAACTTTACATCCATTTTCTTCCAAACAAGAATTATCCACCCAATAATCACTCTGACATTATAATGCTCTGGGCCACCTTACTGACAGTTATTAGCGTACATTAATCTGCTCGGGCACTGCAAGTTGATTGTAATGAAACTACATTTGGAACGAATCTGAACATAATATACATCCCCATGGTGTGGTGGTGGTGCAGGGTAGCCACTCTATATATGTATATATATCCCTGGCATGCCACATGGAATAATATAGTAATTCACATCATGGCCACTCATGCATTCATAACAGTGGTCAATGGTCAACAGTGGTGGCTTTCAGGAATCATTGGAGGCGCACAGAGACAGTTGGTCACATCTTTTTTATCCCTCTTTTCAGTGTTTCTGGAAGGGTAATTTCCAAAGTCATATCTATGACCATGACCATGATGACCCAAGGGAGGCACACATGGAAGTCATATGGCCATGGCATGGCGCCATGCATGCCATCCTTGATCTGTGGCAGGCTAGGCCACCCCACGCCTACCTTTGGCCCTAATGTACAAATGAGGCCATAACCATGGAACCCCACCACAGATCTCAACATTTTTGCAATCTTGGTCTTGTCCTTCTTCATTTAATTTCTTTCCCAAATAACACAATGGGGAAAGCCTGATCCTAGACAGCTGAGTGGAGTACATACCATGTATAAATGGTTGCAATTTTGCAGGTGCCTTTTGACAGGGTTTGGATCTTGGGAAGTCTTTCTAGGAGGCTGAGAGGGGGAAAAATTCGTCTTTCCAAAAGAGAGGAAAGCAGCTTTGAGATGGTCTTGCCTATGTGTTACACCCACTTGGGAGGAAGTTTTTTTTCTTTTTGACGGCCAAGGATCGCCTTTGATTCCTGATCGGACGGCGGCGATGTCCCCGGGCGAAAAGAGCTGAATCTCATGCTTGTTTTTTCTACAAGAAAACCGATGAATCCAACGTGATGGTGCAGGTGCAACAAGCGGATCCAGCTTTCGCAACACCCCTTTGCTGATTCGACGTCGCACTTTCCTCCACCTCCTCCCGGGCGAAAAAGCCACGGTTTTCAGGCAACTTTGGAATCCCATGCACGGACGGACGAGCCCGAAAGCCACGAGGACGAAAGACCGGTACGCGCGCACAGATTGCAACCGCAGCTG
Source organism: Triticum urartu (assembly GCF_003073215.2). NCBI lineage: Eukaryota > Viridiplantae > Streptophyta > Magnoliopsida > Poales > Poaceae > Triticum > Triticum urartu. Next base: position 398,344,069 of record NC_053026.1, on the reverse strand, counting down.
CATGCATGGATACCCCATACTACCTTTCGCAACGTTATTCTTTTCCGGAAAACCAAGACATGGAGATCGATCCCGGCGCCATTGATGAGCAATGAGAGGCTCTGGGTTTTGGCTGGAGCTTCACGGTGACATTCTAGTGAGATTCTGTCGCTGCAAATTTTCAAGCTTAGATGGAATTGTCGGATGCTTCTAGGCTGCTGCGGTTGGTGATGAACCGATGGCGTGTTTTTGTCCCGACGATTGGTCAAAAGCTGGCATGATGGGAGAATATTTGGAGAGGGGCGGATGTGTTTCTTTTGTGCTCGCGTGGGGAGACAGCTGCCATGCCCCGTCCTTGCGCATTGCAATGTCCGTGGACTTCTCTTGGATTTTCTTTTAGGCATGCCATGCCTCACCTAAGTAGGGTATATATATGACGTATAGTGGTATATTGCAAATGTCCACCATTGCGAATGCCACTTACAAATGTAATGTTTAAGGGGCCATAATTTATAATTGACCAATAAGTCGTCATTTTTTTGCCATTCCTCCCTTCCCATAGTGTGTATATATTTTTTTCTAGTAGTCGAACTTTGTGAGGTTTGACCAAATTATAGATTTTTTTCCTTCAAGTCGAACTTTGGGAGGTTTGACCAATTTTTTCTAGAAGTCAAACTTGAGAAGGTTTGACCAAATTATATAAAAAACAATCAGTATCTACAGTACAAAATGTATAGAATTATGGGATAAAATTATTTCATGATGGATCTAATGATCTGATTTCGTATTGCACATGTTAATATTTTGTTATAGAAACTTAGACAAACATAGAAGTTTGACTTCTAAAAATTTATACACATTATATTTCGGAACGATGGAGTATGTATCTATGAAAAGACATACTTTTGGTACCTTGACTATTGTCAGTTGCACATAATTCGTCCTTTTCCCACTGAAAATGGTTTTAATGATGGACATGGCAACAACTTTGCACCCATGACAACCTAGTCAGCATAAAAGATTGACAACACCTAGGAAAATTTGAAAAGAAAACCAAACTTATATATTTTTAGTGAAACTCTATTTGAAAAAAGAGCAAGGAGAAACATACTGTGAATAAAAATAAACATACAATGGAACTAAATTTTAATTTAAAATCTTTTACATGGAGATTACAAGAAAATAAGGGGAAAAGCTAATAAGAAAATTGAAAGAAAGATAAAAATAATAGGGAAATAAAAATTAAAATACTATAGATGATTTTTTTTAAAATATGGGATTTTTAAAATAACAGTAATAAATTTACTGGGTTTCGTGTTTTCTAAATTTAATCCGGTCATTCTTTAAAATCTTTAATAGCTTGCTACAACTTTTATGGCATTTTCAATTCTCATCTACCCTTTTTATTGAAGGTTTGGATTATAGTATGTCAATATGAACATGTAATGTCCATCTTTTAGACAATGTATAGATTAAATGGTCAAGGAGCGATGTGGAGATGGTGGCGACGTGGAGACGACAGTGTGGCGGCGATGATGTAGACAAGGCTAGGCTGAGTTGGAGGCGGCCCTAGACTTAGGCGCGGAGGTGGCAACATCGGATGTGTGCCTAGACTGAGATAAAGATGACAACATCACAACGATAACAACAGATGTGCAATGAAATTCGAAGTTAGGGGTTACAATAGGGTTGTCACCCAAACCGCGGGGGGG